>NC_037685.1:14573936-14873936 GCF_003255815.1 Theropithecus gelada | reverse complement strand
TCTTATTCTTATGCTATATTGTGACCAGTTGTTTTAAAGCAACTTCTAAGTAGCAGGGTGACTAAAATATATCCAAATTTGCATTTTAATTATACCATTTATATTAAGAAAGCAGTTGTGTGTGCTTTGATGTGCTAGCACTGGTTTTTTTTTAATCTATTATTTTGGATAATCATCGCTTTTTATGGTATAGCTAATAATGGCATAGCTAATAATAAATGTATTTTGCCAAGTAACACCTACATTTCATGACTATAATATATAGGCAAACACTCAGAGATCCAATTTCAATAGTTATTTGTGAAGAAAATAAGCAGTCAGTCTCAGCCATTTTTTAACATTTTTCCTTGGGGAACAAATTTCTCTCCAAAAAAAAAAAGGTAGGGGTGAGGGCTCAGCCATTTGCTGATAATGAAGGAACTAAGGACAAGGAGAGCCGTAAAGTTTAGTAACATGTGAAAGTAAAAATAGGAACCAACTAGGAGAGCTTAAAGGAATTGCCAAGAGACACTGTGGGCCCGAGGGATTATGTAGGATAACAATGCCGGCACCATTTGGCAGAGCTGGAGCAACAGCCAAACCAACGAGGCAGAGCTGAGCTGGCAAGTTAGGGCAGCATCAGGTCAGGGAGGGCTGAGCATTCTGGTAAAGGCTAGTTGAAATGCTTCAGCCACTTGGGTCACAATTAACTACATAAAGCAATAACAGGCTGTGGCAAACTGCAGTATGAATTAAGTGACAGTCTTGCACATGATTCATCAAATTAAACTTTACATCAAAAATGAGATAATTCTAAAACTCACATACTCTTTTCTCCCAAAGTGCTGAAATAGATGCTTAAGTTCCATTCTCAAGTTATCCATGTTCCAAAGCAAAACAAATAAGTAATTAAGAAAAAATGTCACTGTGACGCTAAAATGCATATTTTATGAAGTACTAACACGTATTTAACAAGGAACACTACATGGTAAAACGGTAAAGCCGGCTGGAAATTGGGGCACCTTTAGTGCAACCTTTCCCCAATGATCTTTAGCATCACTTATATAGATAATGAGTCTAGATCATCACCTTTTGTTTAAGAATTTCCAGCCCCAGGGACTCACTGCTTTATGAGGCTGATTCACTTTTAATCCAGCACTTTGGGAGGCTTAGGCAGGAGTATTGCTTGAGCCCAGGAGTTCCAGACCAGCCTGGGCAATATAGTGAGACCTCATCTCTACAAAAACCTTAACAAATTAGCAGGGGGCCAGTGCCTGTAGTCCCAGCTACTCCGGAGGCTGAGATGGGAGGATCACTTGGAGCCCAGGAGGAGGAGGAGGTTGCAATGAGCCAAGATCATGCCACTGCTCTCCAGCCTGGATGACAGAACCAGACCCTGCCTCAAAAAAAAAAAGAAAGACAGAAAAAAGAAAGTCTAAAGACTCCCTCACTGTAACTGTAAAACACTGATCCTAAATCTGCCTACCTAGTAATGCAAACTAAATCTCATCTTCCTCCCGTGACAGCCCCTTGCCTACTTAGACAATTCTCTTGCCTCATACTCCAACCTCACATCTTCTCTTTAGATCCCCCTTGTTTCCTCAACATCCATTGTCCCTCATGTGACATTTTCCAGTTATTCCCAACTGACCCTCCCCTTAATAGCCAATTTTCCTAAGCCAATATTTACTGAGTTCTTATGATATGCCAGGTAACATACTGAACCACTTTATGCTAATTATCTTATTCAAATTCTTACCAAAAAACGCTGTGAAGTCTTATGATAATAAGACTTCACACATGAGGAAACTGAGGTGTAAGGGGTTATGTGACTTGCCCAAGGTCACACATTAGGTTGTGGAGCTGGGATTCAAAACCAGCAGTTAGATTACTGAATCTGTGCTCTTAACCACTGTATTAGTCTCCTATTATTGTCACAACAAATTGCCACCATTCAGTTGTTTAAAACAACGCAATTTTATTATCTTACAGTTCTGGAGGTCAGAAGTCCAAAATCAGTCTGACTGACTTAAAATCAAGGTGCCCTTGGGACTATGTTCCTTCTGCTACACCTTTTAGGAGAGAATCCAGTTCCTCGCATTTTCCAGCTTCCAGAAGCCACCTGCATTCCTTGGCTCATAACCCCTGTTCCTCCATCTTCAAAGTCAGCAGCCTCATGTAATCTGCCAAGTAACACCTACATTTTGTGACTACAATATCTAGGTAAATACTCAGAGATGCAACTCAAGGTGCCCACCCAGCTTTCCTAGTTGGTCCCTATACATGAGGCTCCCTCACCCAGCCATCTGTCTGGTCCTCTCTCTCCTCGTTCCCTCTTCCTCTTACAGGTATGCTTGGAATTACACAGAGCCCACCTGGATCATGCAGGCTACGCTCCTCATCTCAGGATCAACTGATTAGCAACCACAATCCCATCTGCAACCTAATTCTTCCTTGCCTTGTAACATATTCACTATTTCCATGGATTACAACATGAACATCCTTGGGGGCCATTATTCCACCCACCACAACTGCCATGCCACCTTAAAGACATGTACCTGTGGGTTATGTCCTCCTCCCTGGAATGAAGCACCTGTAACTCAAATACTGGATGCCAGGTATGGCTAAACATTACTCGAAGGCTCACTGATAATGCTCATCTCATGTGAGTAACAGTGTAATTGTGAGAGTTTAGTGAGGAAAAAAAGATAAAATGTGATTGGCAGTTTCTAGCACACAGTAAGTGGATAGAATTCCCCTAACTTCTCTTGTTACAGGCTATGGGTGCATTTCATTGTAGCATCTGTATTAGGCCATCAGCTGAGATCATGTGTGGCAGCAATAGCCTGGTGACACCAACATCACTGTTCACAGGAAGATGACCTGTGAGCTTTAATGAACCATGGGCTAGTCAAATTTAGAAGAAAAGTAAGTTGGATATAGAGAAGAATCTGAATTGTAAACCCTGTGATGGTGTCAGTGAGGTGCCATGGATAAAGGCTTAAAATGCATGATTAAGTTTGGAGACAATATAAAACCAACTCACATGATTGATTTTTTTTTTCCAACTAAAATATCATTGAAATTTATCCCTCATAAATATTCTTTTGGAGACTTAGGCCCATCCAGATCATTTTTTAGTCCAGATTTTCATATCTAAGACACTAGCTACACTTTTTTGCTTCAACATGTGCAAACTGGACTAAGTATGTTTGCAAGGTTTTCACCCCATCTTTTTTTTTTTTTTTAATGTAAACAGGGCAAGCACAAAGTCCTAAGGCCAACTACCAGAAACCTCACTTGAAGTTTACATGGATTTAAATATTTTGGCTTCTTGAAATTGAGCATGTTTATTCAACTATTTAAGATTTCACCTACAGAAAGTATTATCTGGTCCACTTTTTCTCATCTTGACAATACTGAGGCCATGACGACAGGTACCTTGCAGGAATTTTAAAAAGATGCTTAAAGGGAGAAAACTGGTAATAAAAATGAATAAAATATAAATAAATAAAATGAACATAATGTCAGGGAGATGACAAGAGACCAAGGAAGCCAGAAACTCCTGTCTATAGGACATCCCATATAATGGTCACTTTAGGGGAATGCAGGCCATTGTTGGCAGATCCATCAATACAAGCTAGATGCAAGGATTGCATCAAAAATCTCAGTATAAATACATGTTGGCTCAAATTTTAAAAACAAAAACTGTACAAGATGAACAAAACCCACCCATGGGCCATTCCACCACCTCTAGAGGGTCTCCCACACTCTCCATGGGGACAGGTCCATTGATCTGTTGCTTTAGAGCATTTTGTTTCTGGTGTACAAGGCTGGCTTCTAGTGATTACCCCATTTCTTAAAAAATCACAAACTATCCCTTTCACCATCTTTTCCATGATGCTGCCAGGGAACAACATTTAAAATCTACATCACTCTTTATATATATATATTTACCAATTAGTGATCTTTTGCAACTTGCTTCATCCTCTACAGATTCTCTCTTGATTTTCCCCTTCCCCCACCAACCTTCGGTCTCATATTTATTAACTCAATAAACTACTGGTGCAAAAGCCCCTCAATTCCCTCTCAATTCATTAGCAACTCCTATACACTCTTCCATCAAAACATATGGAAAATTTGACCTCTTCTCAGTAACACATAGAGAGACCCTTGTTGCTACCATTCCCTCCTGCCTGGACTACTGTCTTTGTCTGGTTCTCTGGAGAAAGAGGATCAACAGGATGTATATTGAAAGAGATTTTATTATAAAAAATCACGGAAGCAGAGAAGTCCCAAAATCTGCAGACAGCTGATGAGCTGATGGTATAGTTTACTCTCTAAGGCTGCAAGCTTCCTCTAAGAACCAGGAGAGCTAATGGAATGATATGAGTTCCTGTCTGAAAAGCAGCAGGCTCTACACTTAAGAGCTAATGTTTCAGTTCAAACTCCAGCAGTCAGGCAGAAGAGTTCTCTATTGCTAGCAGGAGGGTTCGCCTTTTTTTCTAGTCCGGCCTTCCATGACTAGATGAGGCCCATTCACAGTAGGGACAGCAATCTGCTTTACTCAGATTACTAATATCATACAATAACAGCCCCACAAACACACCCGGAATAATGACTGAACAAATATATCTGGGCACCCTATGGTCCAGTCAAGTTGACACATACTATTACCCATTATAACCAAGGAAATTGTTCAACTGGCTTTCCATCATCTTCTTGATTTCTTTCAGTTTATTTTTCACGTAGCAACTGCTAATTTTGTATTATTCTTAACAGTTTTCAGATAAAACTCACATACCATATAATTCACCCATTTGTGTACAATTCAACGTTTTTAGTACTTCAACACAAATATGTGCATCCTTCATCACAGGCAACCAACGACCTAACAACAGATTTTTCTCAAAAGCCCCCAATACTTTAAGTAAAATGTAGCCTACCCAACAAAGCCCATGATGCTTTAACAGCCTCACTTGACTACTTCTCATTCTGTTCAGACCCTCAGGACTCTCCTTGCTGATTCTTTGTTCCTCTGTCTGGAAACCTCCCACCCACCCCACCAGGGCCCAATCCAGGCTCCTGATCAAATGTTGACTCAGAAAGATGTCCATGAGCCCTTGTCTAAAATGTTTCTCATACAAACATTCAATCATTCTTTATTCACATTTTTTTTCAATGTAACTATTGGTAACTGATAAGGTATTATATATTTTTTCACTGTAATTTTTGGCACCTGGAGCTGATATGCCATTTCATCACCTCTGGCACTTCTCCTGCACTCTCCACGGGAACCAGCACATGGATCTGTTGCTTTAGAGCATAGTGCTTCTGGTCGACAAGGCTGTGCTCCCTGCAACCCCCTACTCCACGGCATGTCAGCCCCATGAGGGAGAAATATTCTGTCTCTTTCACAGCTGTGACTCTGCCTTGTTTATAGCTGTGTCCCAAGTTCCTGAAACAGTGTCTGACACATAGTAGGGGTTCAATAAGTCTTTTTAGGATGAGAAGCAGTCATGGGCCTAAAATAAAGTGGGTGACCAGTACCTTCATACCAGCTTTACACCTTGGATTCTATTTCCTGTCAACTTTATTTGCTCTTCCCTTTCCAATTTCTACATAACAAAAGGTACCTAGGGGAGACATTCCAAGTTTATCTGAACTGAACAAAACTGTCATGTATGATATAATCCTACTTGAATACTGAAACAATTATTTTTACCTTTACAAGTTAATTACAGTGTTGCTTTAGCAATTCTAATTCATTAACATTTAAAAAAAAGTTGCCCTCAAGGCTGAAACTTGGCAAGTAAGTGTTCATCTTAGATTTAAAAGCAGGCAGGTTTTGGAACTCCAGAAGTATTCTTAAACTTGTGCCAATGTTATGACTAAGAGATTATGGCTAGAAATAAAATAGCAGTTTCTTCATATGCAGTGCACATCAAGAGAGTATTGGAAACAACTACAATGTTGACCCGAAATTGTTAAGTTTTCTTTCTGGGTGACACTGACCTTTAATTGGGAATGGAAGAGATGCAGGCAGACAAGGAGACTCAAGAAAATTTCCAAAGAATACATTATAAATAACTCTACCATAATGAACTTATTTACATGCCATTTACATGACGGTGTTAAGACATTCAGATATTCACCATCAAGTATTTGTTATCTTGAAGACAGCAATGCACAATCTTCAGTTTATTCATATTGGATAACCTCAAACTGTCAAACTACAGGTGGTGATCCACAGAAGTTCCAGTAAAATAGACATTACAAAAAATGACTAAAATTAATATACAACCTTGAAAAATGTCATTTTTTTTAGTGTGTTTTTGTGGGGTTTTTGTTCTTTTTTTAACTTGTAAGTTCAGGGGTACATGTGCAGGTATGTTATACAGGTAAATTCACGTCGTGGGGGTTTGTTGTACAGATTATTTCATCACCCAGTACTAAACCTAGCACCCATTTGTAATTTTTCCTGATCCTCTCCCTCCTCCCATCCTGCACTCTCATGCAGGCCTCGGTGCCTGTTGTTCTCCTCTGTGTCCATGTGTTCTCATCATTTAGCTCCCACTTATATGTGAGAATATATGGTATTTGGTTTTCTTTTCTTGCATTAGTTTGCTAAGGATAATGGCCTCCAGCTCCACTTATGTCCCTGCAAAGGACACGATCTTATTCTTTTTTATGACTGCATAGTATTCTATGCTACATATGTACCACATTTTCTTTTTCCAGTCTACCATTGATGGTCATTTAGGTTGATCCCAAGTCTTTGCTACTGTGAATAGTGCAGCAATGAACATAAATGTGCATGTGTCTTTATGATAGAATGATTTGGGTATATACCCAGTAACAGGATTTCTGGGTCAAATGGTAGTTCTATTTTTAGCTCTTTGAGTAAACACCACACAGCTTCCCACAGTGGTTGAACTAATTTACACTCCCACCAACAGTTCATTTTTCTCCACAACCTCACCAGCACCTGTTATTTTTTGACTTTTTAGTAATAGCCATTCTGACTGTCGTGCAATGATCTCTCATTGTGGTTTTGATTTGCATTTCTCTAATGATTAGTGATGTTGAGCTTTTTTTCATATGCCTATTAGTTGCAGATATGTCTTCTTTTGAAAAGTATCTGCTCGTGTCCTTTGCACACTTTTTAGTGAGGTTGTTTTTTCTCGTACATTTAAGTTCCTATGGATGCTGAATATTAGACCTTTGTCAGATACAGTTTGCAAAAATTTTCTCCCATTCTGTAGCTTGTCTGTTTACTCTGTTAACAGTTCCTTTTGCTGTGCAGAAGTTCTTTAGGTTGATTACATCCCATTTGTCAATTTTTGCTTTTGTTGCGATTGCTTTTGGCGTCTTTGTCATGAAGTTTTTGCTTATGCCTATGTCCAGAATGTTATTGCCTAGGTTGTCTTTCATGGTTTTTATAGTTTGTGGTTTTACATTTAAGTCTTTAATCCATCTCGAGTTAATTTTTGTATATGGTACAAGGAAATGTTTCACTTTCAATCTTCTGCGTATGGCTAGCCAGTTATACCAGCACTATTTATTGAATAGGGAGTCCTTTCCTCATTGTTTGTTTTTGTCAGCTTTGTCAAAGATCAGATGGTTGTAGGTGTGCAGCCTTATTTCTGAGCCCTCTATTCTGTTCCATTGGTCTATGTGTCTGTTTTTGTACCAGTAACATGCTGTTTTGGCTACTGTTGCCCCGTAGTATAGTTTGAAGTCAGGTAGTATGAGGCCTCCAGCTTTGTGCTTTTTACTTAGAATTACCCTAGCTATTCAGGCTTTTTTGGTTTCACATTAAAAATATTTTTCCAGTTCTGTGAAGAATGTCATTGGTAATTTGACAGGAATAGCATTGAATCTATAATTTGCTTTGGGCAGTGTGGCTATATTAATGATTTTGATTCTAATTCATGAACATGAAATATTTTTCTGCTTATTTGTGTCATCTCTGATTTCTCTCTGATTTCTCTAAGCAGTTTTGTAGTTCTCATTGTACAGATCTTTCACTTCCCTGGTTAGCTGTATTCCTACGTATTTTATTCTTTTTGTGGCAATTGTGAATGGGACGGCATTCCTAACTTGGCTCCAGGCATGACTGTAGTTAATGTATAGGAATGCTAGATTTTTGTACATTGATTTTGTATCTTGAAACTTAGCTGAAGTTGTTTAACAGTTTAAGGAGCTTTGGGGCCGAGACTATGCAGTCTTCTAGTTATAGAATCAAGTCGTCTGCAAACAAGGAGAGTTTGACTTCCTCTCTTTCTATTTGGATGTCACTTATTTCTCTTGACTGATTGCTCTGGCCAAGACTTCCAATACTATGTTGAGTAGGAGTAGTAAGAGAAGGTATCCTGGTCTTGTACCAATCTTCAAGGGCAATGCTTTCAGCTTTTGCCCATTCAGTATGTCATCTCTGGGTTTGGCACAGATGGCTCTTATTATTTGGAGGTATATTCCTTCTCTACCTAGTTTATGGAGAGTTTTAACATGAAGGGAGGTGGAATTTTATCAAAAGACTTTTCCGCATCTATTGAGATAATCATGTGGGTTTTTGCCTTTAGTTCTGTTTATGTGATGAATTACATTTATTGATTTGCATATGTTGAACGAACCTTGCATCCCAGCAATAAAGTCTACTTGATCATGGTAGATAAGCTATTTGATGTGCTGCTGGATTCAGTTTGCCAGTGTTTTGTTGAGGATTTTTGCATCGATGTTCATCAAGGACACTGGCCAGAACTTTCCTTTTGAAAACATCATTTCCAATGTATAAACTGACCTTATTCTTAGTAAATGGCGAAGTTTCATGCTACAAATTCTTACACAGGTAGAATAATACATTGATAATGGTAATACTGTAGTAGTCTCCCATGTCTTTATTTACAAGAAAAAAATATTCCATGTTTTTGTTATTGGTGTTTTGTTTTTAAGGAAATTGATGAGATTGACAAAGTAGTAAAATAAGAACATTTAAATGTTAGTGTTTGAGGCATTATGTCAGAACTTGTGACAGTGGCTTACCCTCCCTTTGAAATAAAACTATTTATTCAATATAGTTTTGATAAAGAGACCACAATTTAGCAGTTTTAATCAAGTTTATTGATATCCTTTAACATTTACTGTCTCTATTAGGAAATGAAAGAAAAAGTTAAAAATCAAGTATCTTTTAACTCAATGAAACACCAAGGTCTGATGCAATAGGTATAAAATTGCTCCAATACCCTGATAGGTGAAAAATAAATAAAAGTTAAAGAGCATGATAATTTACAGAAATATACAGACTTCAATATTTATCTAATGTACCAAAAAACAAAAGCAGACTTGAGGCAGAAGTTGTGCCAGACCCATGCTATAGGAGGGGACTTCAGTGTTGCCCCTCCACACCCTCCTTAAGCTGCAGAGGCTGTTTACAACCATCTGATGATGGAGGTCATGACAGCCAGAATCAGCTCTGTACCAATGCTGCTGTTAGTGACTAGGCAAGTAAGCAGGCAAGGATGAGGGAGTCACACAGAATTCACCCAGTGGAAGCCTTTCTTAAATTTTCTAGGTAGATACTCTCCTCAAACAAATCTACAAACTCAGCAATAAAATTCCAGAAGAGAAAATAGGCACTAATGATCTTAACTTTAAGTGGTTTTTTTAAACTAGCTCTAGAATACCACCTTCCTGTCTCTTCCCATGTTGTTGCTTCTATCAGTGTTTTGCTTTTTTAATTTACTTTATTTATTGAAAGAGATGAGGTCTCACTCTGTCAGCCAGGTTGGAGTGCAGTGACTCAATCATAGCTCGTTGTGCCCTCGAACTGCTGGGCTCAAGCAATCCTCCTCCCTTGACAAAACTTGGGTAGAAATATTTAAATTGTACAGCAGATTCCTCAGGTGAATTTTCTATTGCAGCTGGAAGGGAACAACCTGATGTGTCAGCAGTGACCTCCACATAGAGCAGGTCACGATATTTTGCCGTGGGAGAGTGAGGGGAAGTGTGTAGTAGAGTAAAGATGAAAGAGTCAGAAGTAATTTCACACGAACAATGTACAAGAATATTAGCCACTAAAAACCTTCCAGAAAATAGCAGTAAGAAGGGATGCATAGACTTGCCTTTTATTTCTTATTTCCCTTGCCATTATGAAGGCAAGGGAAACTGACACATCCAACATCTTAAGCTAGCTGGCATCATTGCCCATTTCCTGCTTTCTACAGCACTCCTGAATGAGGAGACAATCTTCCCAACCTCTGCCTTACACATTCTACTCCTGAAAGTAATCTGAACGATGCTCAATTCAGCACATATTTTTTTTATGCAAATGTGAATATACTAAGGATTTTCCCACTGAGCACACTGATTGACAGACATTCAAAGGAATGATTCAAACAAAATTTTCTGGTATATCTTTGCTTTACAAAGGGAAATTAAAATGGAAAGCATGAGTAGGTAATCAAATCTAAAGTCAGCCAGCCAAAGAGCCTGTGTAAAGGGTAGTGATTAATTTCTTAATTCTTTAGCTCAGTGGTTCTCAATCAGGGATGATTTTATCCCATGGGAGTCACTGGCAATGTCAAGAGATATTTTTAACTGTCACAAATGGGGGAATGGCATCTAGTGAGCAGAGGCCAGGGATGCTGCTCAACATTCCAGTATGCACACGACAGACCTCCACGACAAAGAATTATTTGGCCAAAGTATCAACAGTGCCAAGGTTGAGAAACCTTGCTTTAGCTAAATGCAAATAAATCATGAGGGGTCCAGCTGACTATAGGTCTTGGGGTTAATGACTTCCCTGATGTTTCTACACATTCTATATTTCATGCACACTAACATATCAGATGGTAAACATTATTCTGGTTCAATAGCTCTTTTTACCATCAGGATATCTCACCTGTTTTTTAAGGTTTTGTTTTGAGATTGGGTTTTTTAAAAAATCCCAAATGAAATTTTGGTTTTGAGTTTCAGTGATTTGAACATACCCACATTTAACACCAGCAAATTTTTTAGAAGGCTCAAACTCTTGGGTCAGATTTTAAAACATGGCTTTGTGAAGAACAGAAAGAAGAGATAGAGAACATGTACTTCTTTATAAAATTAAACTCAGCCAATTGAGAAAAGCCCTATCTCTACAAGAAAAAATCTAGGAAAACATGGCTACTGTCCTCCCAAAGAAAAAATAATTACATGAATGTTTCAAGCAAAGCATTCAATATATTTCTAAACCATCTAAACATCTCTCTCTGTACTGCCATTGCTCAAGGGATATCTTCTATGGTTTTCCCACCGGTCCACATGCAAAAGGTAAATCCATTGCCCTGACCCCAAAGCTAAATACACATGGTAGCTGAGGTTACTTGGATGGAAAGCATACCTACAGCAAAGGGTGTAAGAAAGGAGTAATGGAAGATGGGGTGTGGAACACCATAACGACTCAGCTAAAACCCTTACACAGAAATTGTTACTATATTTGAACTGCCTTGGTGTATCTACCTTACACAAACCTCCTTCACAGTACCCACCTCAACCTGAACTGAATGAACCAAAAAAACCCAACACTCCTGACCACAGTTCATTTGGCCAAGACGACTATCTTCTTATGGAATTCATCCACAGGCTGGCCAGTGACCTGGGATATTTGTAGCCTTCAAAGAAAAGGAATCCATTCAGATTCCTCTTTGAGAACGGGCGCGGTGGCTCAAGCCCGTAATCCCAGCACTTTGGGAGGCCGAGACGGGCGGATCACGAGGTCAGGAGTTCGAGACCATCCTGGCTAACCCGGTGAAACCCCGTCTCTACTAAAAAATACAAAAAACTAGCCGGGCGAGGTGGCGGGCGCCTGTAGTCCCAGCTACTCGGGAGGCTGAGGCAGGAGAATGGCGTAAAAACCCGGGAGGCGGAGCTTGCAATGAGCTGAGATCCGGCCACTGCACTCCAGCCTGGGCAACACAGCGAGACTCCGTCTCAAAAAAAAAAAAAAAGAGAACCTCAACTAAGAGACACCAAAGAAATTCTGCTAGAAATGGGGAAAACTGGGTGAAGGGTACAGAGGATCTTTTTTACTGGTTTTTGCAGTTTTCTGTGAATCTTTATTTATTTCAAAGTAAAAGGTTTTGTTTTTTTTAAAAAGGTATTAACTAAAACATATACCTATCTGTACTAATTTCCTAGAGCTGTATTTGGTACTTTGTTCATTTTGGTACAAAGTACCAAAAAACCAGGTGGCTTAAAATAACAAAGATTTTTTATCTTGCAGTTCTGGATGCTAGAAGTCCAAAATTAAGTTGTTTGCAAAGCCACGCTCCCTATGAAATCTATGATTGGCCAGCAATCGTAGGTGTTCTCTGGCTTGTAGATGCATCACTCCAATCCTATCTTTATATGGCATTCTTCCTGTGTGTCTGTGTCTTTACAGGCCATCCTTTTAGAAGGACACCAGTCATATTAGATTAGGGGTCCTCCTTACCCCAGTATGAGCTCATTATAACCAGTTATATCATCTCCAACAACTCTATTCCCAAATAAGGTCACATTCTAAGGTACTGGGGTTTAGGACTTCAACATATTTATTTTTCGGGTGGGAGGCACAATTCAACCTATAGCACTACCCCATCAAAGACCTAGTTCTAGAATCTATTATTTTTCACAATGGAAATCTTGTTCATTCATTTCTTTAAAAAATCTTTGATCTCCTATATGTATCAGTCACTATACTAGATGCTGTGAACACAAAAATGGCTAGTTTGACAAGTCTGGCTCAGATTATTTATTCTTCTGGAAGTGTCAACGAAGTCTTCTAACATCCTCCTCCTCAAGGAATCCTTAGAGGTCAGTCTTCATAGTTCCCCTACAACTGCTCATGGACATGCAACAAATGTCACAGTCCACTGTAATGCTCTGTGGCACATTTATTATGTGGTGCTTTCTTGCTTGTTTGCTAATTTATTTGCCTTGTCTCCCCTCTTTAACTAGAATGTAAACTCTTTGAGGTCATGGTTTGGGACTTCATTGTTCCTTTGATACACACCTATAAACTAGAAAAATCTTCAACCTAGTAAGCACTCAATTATTTATTTAAAAAATGAACATTCTTTGACTGTCTGCAAGTCAGACTACCTGTATATTTAGTCCTCATAACAGCCTTTCCCAGGCATCTGCTGGAGCCCTAATTCATACTTGGAATTAAGGCTTTGAAAAGTTTTACTATAACCATCCTGACAAACAGGCATCAGAAGGAGTCAAGTGAGGCATGATGACAACTTCAAACCAATTGGGCTTAGCCCAGTTCTGCAGCTGTGGTCACTTTTATGCTCCTACAGCCAATCGAAAATGCTCAGTGTCCTGTATTCGAAAAATATTCCTATTTGATACACCAGAAATACAGTCCACTTTAACTTCTAAAGATAAAATCCAAACTAGATAGAATTTCTGGTGCTTGAAATAGAAACACTTGGAGAGATCCTTGAATTTAAAAATAAAATACACTTGTGCTTTCATGTAATCATACAATCAGAAAATTGAATAAAACCTCCACTGGCCAACAACAACAAACCACTACAATTCGAGCATTCCAAATATGAAGGGTGTTTGAGATCAAAGTCTAATTTGCTTTAAAATGCATGTAATTGATCCAAGAAATGACAATTTTAAATTAAAGCAATAAGCTATTTAATTAAAACCATTTGAAAAAATATTTTCAATACTATTGAAACTTACTATTAAAAGTATATTATATAAAAATAAGGTATTTTATAAGTCATTTTATATAAAGCTTATTTGTTTTATTAAACTGAATATTTCCTCCTAGAAAGTGCAGTGGCTCACGCCTGTAATTCCAGCACTTTGGGAGGCCGGGGCAGGCAAATCCCAAGGTCAGGAGATAGAGACCATCCAGTCCAATGTGGTGAAACCCTGTCTCTACTAAAAGAAAAAATAAGCAACTTGAGCAAAGTCTCAGGATACAAAATCAATGTGCAAAAATCACAAGCATTCGTATACACCAGTAACAGACAGACAGCCAAATCATGAATGAACTCCCATTCACAATTGCTTTGAAGAGAATAAAATACCTAGGAATCCAACTTACAATGGATGTAAAGCACCTCTTCAAGGAGAACTACAAACCACTGCTCAGTGAAATAAAAGAAAACACAAACAAATGGAAGAACATTCCATGCTCGTGGATAGGAAGAATCAATATCGTGAAAATGGCCATACTGCCCAAGGTTATTTATAGATTCAATGCCATCCCCATCAAGCTACCAATGAGTTTCTTCACAGAATTGGAAAAAACTGCTTTAAAGTTCATATGGAACCAAAAAAGAGTCCGCATCTCCAAGACAATCCTAAGTCAAAAGAACAAAGCTGGAGGCATCACGCTACCTGACTTCAAACTATACTACAAGGCTACAGTAACCAAAACAGCATGGTACTGGTACCAAAACAGAGATATAGACCAATGGAACAGAACAGAGTCCTCAGAAATAATACCACACATCTACAGCCATCTGATCTTTGACAAACCTGAGAAAAACAAGAAATGGGGAAAGGATTCCCTATTTAGTAAATAGTGCTGGGAAAATTGGCTAGCCATAAGTAGAAAGCTGAAACTGGATCCTTTCCTTACTTATACGAAAATTAATTCAAGATGGATTAGAGACTTAAATGTTAGACCTAAAACCATAAAAACCCTAGAAGAAAACCTAGGTAATACCATTCAGGACATAGGCATGGGCAAGGACTTCATATCTAAAACACCAAAAGCAACGGCAATGAAAGCCAGAATTGACAAATGGGATCTAATTAAACTAAAGAGCTTCTGCACAGCAAAAGAAACTACCATCAGAGTGAACAGGCAACCTACAGAATGGGAGAAAATTTTTGCAATCTACTCATCTGACAAAGGGCTAATATCCAGAACCTATAAAGAACTCAATCAAATTTACGAGAAAAAAGAAAACCAAACAACCCCATCAAAAAGTGGGCAAAGGATATGAACAGACACTTCTCAAAAGAAGATATTCATACAGCCAACAGACACATGAAAAAATGCTCATCATCACTCACCATCAGAGAAATGTAAATCAAAATCACAATGAGATACCATCTCACACCACTTAGAATGGCAATCATTAAAAAATCAGGAAACAACAGGTGCTGGAGAGGATGTGGAGAAATAGGAACACTTTTACACTGTTGGTGGGATTGTAAACTAGTTCAACCATTGTGGAAAACAGTGTGGCGATTCCTCAAGGATCTAAAACTAGAAATACCATTTGACCCAGTCATCCCATTACTGGGGATATACTCAAAGGATTATAAGTCATGCTGCTATAAAGACACATGCACACGTATGTTTACTGCGGCACTATTCACAATAGCAAAGACTTGGAATCAACCCAAATGTCCATCAGTGATAGACTGGATTAAGAAAATGTGGCACATATACACCATGGAATACTATGCAGCCATAAAAAAGGATGAATTCGTGTCCTTTGTAGGGACATGGATGCAGCTAGAAACCAACATTCTCAGCAAACTATCACAAGAACAGAAAACCAAATACCGCATGTTCTCACTCATAGGTGGGAAGTGAACAATGACATCACTTGGACACAGGAAGGAGAGCATCACACACCGGGTCCTATTGTGGGGAGGGGTGGTGGTGAGCGATAGCATTAGGAGATATACCTAATGTCAATGACGAGTTAATGAGTGCAGCACACCAACATGGCACATGTATACATATGTAACAAACCTGCACGTTGTGCACATGTACCCTAGAACTTAAAGTATAATGAAAAAAAAAAAGAAAAGAAGTAAGAAAGATCAGAGCATAACTAAATAAAATAGTGACTAAAAAATGCAAAAGATTAATGAAAAAAAATATATAAAAAAAATTAGCTGGGCGTGGTGGCATGAGCCTGTAGTCCCAGCTACTTGGGAGGCTGAAGCAGGGGAATTGCTTGAACCCAGAAGGCGGAGTTTTCAGGGAGCCGAGATCGCCCCACTGCACTCCAGCTTAGTGACAGAGTAAGACTCCATCTCAAAAAAAATTTTAAAAAGACTTCAAAAACTAAATTTTTTTCATTTTATTCCTTAAATAACAAACCTCTTCTGATTCACTGTATTACCAGTAGAAAATTGTGTGTGTGTGTGTATGTGTACATAGACACACAGAACCCACCAATCTTAGGTGTTGTCCCATTTTTGGAAAGGGCTCACAAGCTCCAGGGTCCTACAAACCTCCCCTCTCCTCCTGAAGAGGGGGTAAGTAGGGTGGGACAAATAGAGTCATGGCATGAGAATGTTTTTAGAAAAGTACAGGATAAAAGTTGGGTAGAAATATTTAAATTGTACAGCTCTATGTGTATGTATATACATATATATACACACACACACACATATACACATAATATTTTTAACCTAATCAAATTTGAAACCAATAAAATTATTAGGTCAGCTGCCTATTAATGATAGATATAGAATAGAGGCAACTTGGTAGGTAGGAAGGAATTAATATTTGAGCCCAGCTGCTCTGGGAATTTTATGTGTATTTTATTTTGAAATAAAATTATTAACACTTTTTCATTCCTTCTCTCCTAGACAGATATTTTCTGAGGAACACTCTGCAACCAACACCCCTATCAAGAATTTAATGACATTTTTGTAACTTCTGCAAATCCAGAAATGTTGGTATTGCTAACTTTAATTACTCATGCCTTTAACATCTGTAAACACATGAATGGTCAAACAGAAATTTCCTGAATGCATTATAAACAGCATGAATAGTCTAAAAATAGTAAGGTTTGTGTTTACGTTCCAATTATTAGCTATCTTAAACTTCAGAGTGCTCTGAAGTTGATTTAACTTACTTCTATTATTGCGTTGATTTTTAAGGATTTCTAACATTTTAAAAATTATCCATCATTTGTATTTGATTGTAAATTATTTCCACAGGCAGAGCCCCACACTATTATTGTCCTCTGAAATGTCTTACCCCATCTGAGTAGCTACCTTGGGACAGTGTGGGGTATATTTTATACACAAAATCCTGATTTGAAAGCTAGAAAGAATCTACAGAACCATCACGCTCATTTTATGGGTAATATTACTGTGGCAAAGAGGAAGACAGAGACTTGTGCAACTCACACAGGACTTTGGTGGGAAACCTATTACATAAAGTAACAGAGCTAGCAGGCCTTGACTATTCTGGAAATGCACTTAGGGTCTATGTGCTGGCTGAGGGCAATGCACAAGCATCACGTGGCAGAAACATGACAACTGGTGAACATCTCGCAGTCTGAGCCACCATTGTGGTAGCCAGCAAACAGCTCACATAGGGCTGAGCTTCAGAAGAAGGTGACCCTGAGCAAATGCAATTTGTGGAAGAAATAAGCCAAGAATGTAAATATATGAAGTTTGAAGGCACAAAAATCAAAACAAACAATTAAAAAATAAAATAAAAGCCTCCAGGCAAAAGGGAAACAGAAAGGAACTACAGATAAAAGGAAGACATCACCAAACACACTTTGCTTCAACAAAAAAACCATAACCTAATTTCAATGGTAATTGCAGATACAAAAACCTGCCAATGCCACCTCTTTACATTTCAAAGACCAATAAATTTAGTTGTGAAGGTAATTTACTACTTACCAATCCTGCTATTGGTGTAGACAGTCTATTGATCTTCTTAATGACGCCAGGTTTAAGCTTATTAATCAAACTGAAAGTAAACAAATACAGATGCAATTAAAAGATGCCAATATCAGTTTTTTTTAGCATTCTCAAAAATCACATATATCACTATTTCCTCCCCTCAATGTGTTATACAGAGCCAGTAGCCCATAAGAAAGCAAATAACCAAGACATCAAGTCTAGAGACAAAGAGGGGCACCACACACAACGGTGAGCGGTCCTCCATAGTCTATATCCTTTATGTGTGGACACAGACCCACTTACATATCCAAAACCATCCTTCAAAGAGCTAGTTTCACATTAAAGAAAAGTAATATTTGGTTCTGTTTCAAGTGCCAGTTTAAGAATCTCTTCATTATAATTTATCTCACTTCACCCAAAGAATACTATTTTCTACTAATAGTTTTCATTGATTGTTTTTCCCAAACTGATCATTTTTAAAGGTATCTTCAAAATCATATTATTTTGCCACATTTAAAAGGTGAGGTGGACTCATACAAATAGTCAACTAGTTTTTATTGGTAACTCATTCAAGTCCATAATTGATTGCTTTATTACCACAGCAGAATGACTGGGCAAACATTAAATTCAATGCACCAGAACTCCCCCAAATTAACTAAGTTACCTCAGAATCTAGTATTTTAGATTAAACAGAATCAGTTTAAGTTAATATGAAAGACACAGCAAAGATATCTATGTCTCCATACTCTATAAAAAAGAAACTCAGCTTTGACAACTGAAACTTGGTACAATTTTGCTTCTAAATCTAGATTATTATGAACTCTTTTTTATTGATTTAGTTCACTGACACTCTGCCAGGTCATGTAGAAATTTAACACTATAAAAATGCTTTTCTATTAATGTTAGCTTGGTTAATTAATCGTTAATCACTGTCAGAGAACAGTATCTTGAAACTGATTTTCCTATTCAAAAACCCATACACAAGAAATAATTCTTTATTCTGTAACAGAGCTCCAAAAAGAAAGCAAATAAAGAAGAAATCATGAAACATTCTTAATTTACTGGTCTCCTTAGCACAATGGGCAGAAAAAAAAAAAAAAAAAAATCTGAAACCTGTGGAATGTCACTCCTTCAACATTCCAAAGACTTACATATACACTTGAGTTTGCTGAAAATAAAAAAAGACAAAAGTCTTTATTTAATAACCTACAGAATGTTGTTCAACAGGATTCAAAATTACAAAACAGTGGCTATGAAGATCTCATTTTGTGAACAAAAGATGTTTTTCTGTTTTCATAGTTTCTACACACAAAGATTAGACAAGTTAGTTAATATAGCTAATAATACCATTCTCCCAACTCAATTTCCTAGAACAATTATTCCGTGATACCTAATTTCTGATTTGTACACAGAAACCCAAGTAGAAAGCAAAGCTTTCTCCCTTCATGTCCACGTGAGCTTTTTCTTAATCACTAGCTGAGAAGTCAGAAATGAATTGAGTAAGTTTATAAGAAATAACAATTGCAAATTAATTCTCCTAGTTGTTCCTTATTAACAAGGTATTTCTATATTTCTGTTACTGGTGGCATTCTTGCAATGCATAGAAGAACTAGTAACTGCAGCATTATGGAATAGGAACATAATTCTGGAAAGTATAAATCAAGAAATTATTTGCAGTTTGTGACCACTAGCTCGGCACTGACTTTCTTACAGTAACTTGTATTTTGAAATTTGATCTTTAAATGACATAAATTGAGGCCATTATGAGCTGAGGAAACATATAAAATGTCAGGAAAGTCTGGCAGGAGGAAGAGTGTCATAAATTTCTGCTCCACCTATTTGAGTCACTGGAGACTTTGGCCAGGTCATTCAGCTTACCTGTTTATATCACGTATCATTTTTACATTACAGGTTTCACAAGAGAAAGTACATTTTAAAAAACACAGTTTCTGAAATTAATAATAGCACAACCTACTCTCAATTGGGTCAGCCAAGGGGAGTAAGAGATCCAGGTAAAGGGAATAGAAAAGATAAACGATGTCTCCCAATAATGAGTTAATTAACACTTCCCTCATCAGAAGGTTCAAAGCTATTACTTAGAAGTGACAGACACACAATGGATTAGCATTCCTTTTCCACCCTAAACCTTCAAGTACATGTGCAAACACGGAAATAAGCTGAGGAAAAAACAATACTCTGAATAACACACAAACTAGCCTCTAAAAAGTTGAGTCACTAAAGGAAAATGCTGTTTTCTTTTGTTAGTAGTGACAATTCTAAGGACTACAAGATGGAGAAAAGACACATAGAGTCTTGGCAAATGCTGAACACCCAATTAAATTTTGAATCATCAAAAATTATTTTCATATACAATTAAAGGACAACCTTTTAGAGTATTTCTTCTAAGGAGGAAAACAATGGGTCTCATAAAATGTAAACTTCTGTGAAATTTAAGTCTGCCTAGAGAAATGGGGCATAGCCTTATGTCAAATCAAAAACAGGAGTCATCTATGGAAGTACTCTCTTCTACAAATAGAACTTCTTTGCCTAATAAGCGTTCTTCAATCACACATACGGAATTCAGGTAACTGAATTCAAGATTCAGATAACATAACCTTCCAGATACCTCTATGTACTAGGACCTAGAATCACTCAAGGAGCCATTGTATCAGCCTGCATCCCCTTGTTCCATCCCTCTAGCCCTAGCTTGAATTATCTCTCTCTTCCCCCAAGCCTTTCCTTAGGCCAGAGCCTAAACCTGGTTATATGCTTGGTTAGTGCATGAGAGAGCTTGCTCTTTTGGTAGGATTAAAACCAGAAGGAAGCACCTAGTAATCTGACACCTCCCAAGTCAGAGCATTCACAGGTAAGGCCAGCAATTTCTCTCCTTCTCCCTCAGCTCATCCCTTGCTAGGATCTGAATGTTTGCATTCCTCCCAAAACTCATACCTTGAAATCCTAACCCTGAAAGTAACAGTATTAGGAGGTGGAGCCCCAGGGAGGTGATTAGGTCATAAGAGCAGAACCCTCATGAGTGGGATTAGGTCCCTCATAAAAGAGGCTCCTGAAAGTTGCCTTGCCCCTTCCACCACAAGAGGTTACAGTGAGAATTCTGTCTATGAAGGAAGCAGGTCCTCACTATATGCCAAATATGCCGGTGTCTTGATCTTAGACTTCCCAGCCTCCAGAACTGTGATAAACACATTTCTGTTGTTTATAAACTACCTAATTTATGGTATCTTGATGTAGCAGCAGCCCAAGCAGACTAAGACATCTCTCAAGTTGCCTCCTCCCTTTCCTTCTCACTCCCCTCCCTCACCCTCAAACAAACTGTCCACTCCCTTCAAAGGAGTTGCACGACGACAGATAATAGAGAGCTGGCTCTGTTCAAAAGCTTTGTCAGTGAATATAACCCACTTTAATCATAACTCGGAGAGGAAATTCAGAAAACTGTACATAAAGCTCAATATAATGTCTGGCTCAGTTATAAAAGCTTTAGTGAGAACTAGAATTTGATGCTCTGTTTCTAATAGTGTCCAGAAACTAGTTCTAAATGCCCAATCTCATTTTTCGCTTTATCAGAAAGCTTTTCAGTTGAGGTACAAAATTTATGGACGCCTTTTGAGCTCCTATTTCCAAAGATTTTCACAATGAACAAGAAAGATGACATGGAACAACATATCAATACACTGAATGAACTTTTTAACCTGCGAATTATTTTATTAGTCATTCACGCATACATATTTCTAATATCTTTCTGTCACGTGCATTTTCTAAATATATATCCTCACATTATCAAACTTCTATTAGTAACTAAATTTTTGAAGATATACTAAAAGTATTACATGTTGTTCACAAATTGAAGAGCAATGTCTTTTTTTTTATTTTGGCAGATTTTGGGGGAACAGGTGGTGTTTAGTTACATGAATAAATTCTTCAGTAGTGATTTCTAAGATTTTGGTGCACCCATTACTTGAGGAGTGTACACTGTATGCAATATGTAGTCTTTCATCCCTCACCACTCCCCACTCTTTCCCCCAAGTCCAATGTATCATTCTTATGCCTTTGCATCCTCATAGCTTAGCTCCCACTTATGAGTGAGAACATATGATGTTTTCATTCCTGAGTTACTTCACTTAGAATAATGGTCTCCCATTCCGTCCAGGTTGCTGCAAATGCCATTTTGTTCCTTTTTATGGCTGAGTAGTATTACAAGGTATATGTATATATACACCACATTTTCTTTATCCACTCATTGATTGATGGGCATTTGGGCTGGTTCCATATTCTTGTAATTGCAAATTGTGCTACTACAAACATGGGTGTGCAAGTATCTTTTTCATATAATGACTTATTTTCCTCTGGTAGATACCTAGTAATGGTAGATCTACTTTTAGTTCTTTAAGGAATTTCCACACTGTTTTCCATAGTGGCTGTACTAGTTTACATTCCCACCAGCAGTGTAAAACTGTTCCCTTTTCACTGCATCCACAACAATTCTTTTTTTATTTTTTGATTATGGTCACTCTTGCAGGAGTGAGGTGGCATTACTTTGTGGTTTTGATTTGCATTTCCCTGATTATTAGTGATGTTGCCTTATTTTTCTGTATGCTTTTTAGCCATTTGTGTATCTTCTTTTGAGAACTGTCTATTTATGTCCTTAGCCCACTCTTGATGGGACTATTATTTTCTTGCTGACTTGTGTGAGCTCCTTGTAGATTATAGATATCAGTCCTTTGTCAGATGTATAAATTGTGAAGATTTTTCCCACTCTGTGGGTTGTCTGTTTACTCTGCTGATTATTTCTTTTGCTGTGCAGAAGTTTTTTTTTAATTTAATTAAGTCCCATCTATTTATCTTTGTTGGATTTGCTTTTGGGTTCTTGGTAATGAAGTCTTTGCCTAAGCCAATGTCTAGAAGGGTTTTTTCAATGTTATCTTCCAGAATCTTTACGGTCTCAGGTCTTAGATTTAAGTATTTGATCCATCTTGGGTTGACTTTTGTATAAGGTGAGAGATGAGGATCCAGTTTCATTCTTCTACATGTGGCTTCCAATTGTCCCAGCACCATTTGTTGAATAGGGTGTCCTTTCCCCCACTTTATGTTTTTGTTTGCTTTGTGGAAGAGGAGTTGGCTGTAAGCACTTGGCTTTATTTCTGGGTTCTCTATTTTGTTCTATTGGTCTATGTGCCTATCTTAAACAATGATTTTTGTTTTATCCACTATATGGTATTAATGCATTTGCTTGCTTTTCCTCTAAACACAAATTGTGCTTATTAGGCATTTTAATGTGCACTAAATATGGCAAAGTGCTGGGATCGGCAGCAGAGCAATCAGACAGTCCAGCTGCTAGAGGCACAGACAACCCTCTCCTTTTCCAAACAGCATCCCCTAGCACTTAGCAAAAAAACCTGGCATTTCATAGGTGCTTTACAAATATTTACTAAAATCCACTGCCCAGTTTTTAATGCAGAAATATTTCTGTGAAATACGAAACAAATCATTCAAAATATCTTCTTTGTAAAGAAATTTTTAAACATTTTACCTCTGCTTTCAAATGCTAGAAATTTTTTGCTTTTACCAACAACACCCCTCCCTAGTATTTTTTTGTTTCCAGAGAAGTCAAACCTTGATATTCTCCACTTATTGTCAACATTGATCAAAAGAGTGAACTATCAGATATATTAACTTGGACTGGTTATCTTAATTAAGTAAATGCCTTACTAAAATTTTATTAACTTTTATTTAAATTCATAAGCTGCAATATTTTAAAATAAGTAATCATATTTCCATGGGTAAAATAACCAGCATATATAATTTAAAAGTCTAAAAGCATTCAATATAAATATTTATGATCACTCTAATCTTTTCAAAGATTGCTAGCAAAATTGATGTAAGTTTAATTCCTAGAATTTCTATGGTAGTAATTTTGAATACTGCTGAATTACCTACAATACACAATAAAAGTTAACAGTAAATGCTAAGATGGGAAAGTGTGTGGAACCACAATGTCAGTACCAATATTTATAGTCATCACTTTCTTATGATGGAACTTTATCATATAGCCTCACCATTCTGCTTGAAGCATCCTGAAGTAAGTCTAGCAAAGCTTGAGTAGTCTCAGGGCAGATACCTCCTATTCTGAGACCCTCAATAATTACAGCACTAATGGATTTCACTGAGTAGTAGAAAATTTCCCAATGTCACATCAAAGGCAAACGGCGTCTAGACACAGACCTTACACCCTTCACAACAATGAACTCATAGTGGATCACAGACATAAATATAAAACCAAAAGCTATTAAAACTCCTAGAAGAAAAGACAGGGGGAAGTCTAGAGACTTTAGGTTTGACAGTGACTTTTTAGATATGACACAAAAAGCACAATTCATAAAAGAAAGAATTGACACACTGGACTTCATTAAAATTAAAAATATCTGCTTTGTGAAAGACACTGTCAAGGGAATAAAAAGACAAGCCACAGACTGAGAGAAAATATTTGTAAGAGACATATCTGAAAAGGGACTCTTATCTAAAATATACAAGGAACTCTTAAAAAGTCAACAATAAGAAAATCTGATTAAAAAATGGGCCAAAGGCCTTAACAGACACCTCACTAATGAAGACACGCAGATGACAAGCTCATGAAAAGATGCTCCACATCATATGTTAACAGCAAATTAAAACAACGAGATACCACTACACATTTATTAGAATTGTCAAAATTCAGAACACGGACAACACCAAATGCTGACAAGGACGTGGAACAACAAAAACTCTCATTCTCTGCTGGTAGAAATGCAAAATGGTACAGAGATTTTGAAAGACTCTGGCAGTTCCTTACAAAACTAAATATACTCTTACCATATGATGCTGCAATCATGTTCCTTGGTATTTACCAAAAGGAGCTAAAAATTTACATTTACACAAAAAATTGCACACGGATTGTATTAGTCCATTCTCACACTGCTATTAAGAACTACTTGAGACTAGATAATTTATGAAGAAAATAGGCTTAATTAACTCACAATTCCACAGGCTTAACAGGAGGCATGACTGGGAGGCCTCAGGAAATTTACAGTCATGGCAAAGGCAAAGGGGAAGCAAGCGGGTCTTACTGTGGCAGAGAAAGAGAGACAGCAAGTGAAGGGGGAAGTGCCACCTACTTTTAAAACATCAGGTCTGGAGAGAACTCACTCACTATCACAAGAACAGCATGGGGGAAACCCGCCCCCATGATCTAATCACCTCCCACCAGGTCCCTCCCCCAACACTGGGAATTACAATTTGACATGAGATTTGGATGGGACACAGGGCCAAACATCATGGATGTTTATAGCAGTTTTATTCATAATTGTCAAAACTGGGAAGCAACCAAGATGGCCTTCATTTGATGAATGAATAAACAAACTGTGGAACCGCCAGACAGCAGAATGCTATTCAGCACAGAAGAGACATAAGGTGGCCGGGTGCCGTGGTTCACGCCTGTAATCCCAGCACTTTGGGAGGCTGAGGCGGGCAGATCACTTGAGGTCAGGATTTTGAGACCAGCCTGGCCAACATGGTGAAACCCCGTCTCTACTAAAAATACAAAAATTAGCTGGGCGTGGTGGTGACTGCCTGTAGTCCCAGCTACTCGAGAGGCTGAGGCAGGAGAACCACTTGAACCTGGGAGGCGGAGGTTGTGAAGAGTGGAGATCGCACCATTGCACTCCAGCCTGGGGGACAAGAGCGAGACTTCATCTCAAAAAAAAAAAAAAAAAAAAAAAAAGAGAGAGAGAGAGACATGAGCTATCAAACCATAAAAAGATATGGAAGAAAGAGCATATTACTCAGTTAAAGAAGCCAATCTGAAAAGGCTACGCACTGTATGATTCCAACTATGTGACATTCTGGAAAAGGCAAAACCATAAAGACAGTAAAGATCAGTGGTTGCCAGGGGTTACAGGTAAGGGAGGGATGAACAGGAGGAGCACCGAGGATTTCAACAGCAGTGAAACAATTCTGGATGATACTATAGTGATGGGTACATGTCATTCTACATTTGTCCAAAACCACAGAACGTACAACACCTAGAATGAACTGTAAGGTAAACGATAGACTCTGGGTGATGATGATGTGTCAATGCAGGTCCATCATTTGTAACCAATGTACCCCTCTGATGGGGGATGTTGATAATGGGGGAGGCTATGCATGAGTGGGGTCATGGAGAATATGGGATCTTTCTGTACCTTTCACTCAGTTTTTCTGTGAACTCAAAACTGTTCGTTTAAAAAGTCTTCAAAACAAAAACAACAGAAAGCAAAAGGAATCTAACGGGGGGATCTGGCTTCCTGTACTATTTAACTATGAAGTAACGTTACTAAATTCCTCTCAATCCCTCAGGTAAATGAGAGTGATATTATCAGTCTCCCTCTGGGATTTCAACCCTCAACTTTGAGGCCAAATATTAAAAAACTTCTGCAAAACTTCAAATGAGTCCTTAGAGTGTGTCTACCATAACTGAAGTGAATTTTTAAGTTGATGTTTGCCAAGCTGACTTTCATCTTGATATACTCTTTCTTTGAAACAAAAAATCGTGTTATAGATATAGATATAGATATTACATCACAGGTGAAATAAACCATGATGCTTAAAAAGAAGGCATGTAAATGCCAATCATAAAATACTGCCATCAAGTGAAACCAGATTAAAATTTTTACATTCATTTTTATGAACTTGAACCCTTGCACCATTGTTTGCCTATTGCGGGGCTATCATGTAACATGGAAACTTCAAAGCTTATATTACTTGAAAATGAAGAAAAACGGTTTTCACTAAATTTCAAAAGGCTATAAAAACAGATCAGGGTCAATAAATAGTGTTGGCATGCTGGAACGCTGTATGTAAGCAACTGTCCTCCTCAGGAAATTCAAAACCAGAAACACCTCTAAGAATAAAAGCCTTTCCCACTACATGAAAGCCTCTGGGCTTCCCATGGAGCACTGCATGGAAGCCCCAGGGGCCTACCCATGTCACCGGCACTCCACGTATGGGTGGAGATCTCCAACTCCAACAAAAAAGATAGAGCTCTCTTGGCTGGAATGACAAAGTGACAAAGTTCTCTATCTTACCCAATGATTTAAAATGATCATCTGAGTGTCCCACAGCAAACAGTAGTATTTGTAAAGATAAAAAAATATATTTTTCTATTGAATATGTATATCTATATATCTTTAACAAACTATTACAGTATTTTTTGGCAGATAGTGTTGTGGTCACATGGCTGATACAAATAGAAACACCGATAGGAGTGAATATCTTGCTCCTGTCTTTCCAAGCTATAAGAAAGGGAAAAGAAGACTTGGTGACAGAGTTTTGTTTTGTTTGTTTGTTTGTTAGAGACAGAGTCTTGTTGTCATCTAGGCTGGAGTGCAGTGGTACAATTTTGGCTCACTGCAAGCTCCACCTCCCAGGTTCACGCCATTCTCCTGCCTCAACCTCCCGAGTAGCTGGGACTACAGGCGCCCGCCACCACACCTGGCTAATTTTTTGTATGTTTAGTAGAGACGGGGTTTCACCGTGTTAGCCAGGATGGTCTCAATCTCCTGACCTCGTGATCTGCCCGCCTTGGCTCCCAAAGTTCAGGGATTACAGGAGTGAGCCATGGCGCCTGGCCAGGAAGAGCGTTCTTACTGTGAGTCATGTGTTCAAAAAGGCATAAACTTCTGATGCATGGCTGACTGTGGCAGAGACTTGGGATCATTCCAGGGATGGGAGGTACAGACTGACTAACCAGTGACACACCCAATCAAACTATCGTCAAGCAAATCTTCTTCATCAGAGAGAAAAAAAAAAAAAAAAGTGTTTTCATTTGAATATTTCCAAGATTGTTATCATCAGATGAGTAACTGGGAAATTACTGATATCATTACCTGTTTATGTCTCAACCGAATATGTTTAGAAAAGAGGAATAATTCTGCTAGAACCCAGAGCAAAACGAGATCATGGACATTGATCAAGTGATACATCTTTTATATTTTTAAAATATACATAATAAGGCAGTCTACATGAGCACTAAGAAATACTGAAGAAAGACAGATTAATGAACACTACTAATAAAATTCATAGCACATTATAACAAGGAGCTAAAATTACCTTATAAACACTTGCAACCCTTTTATTAATTAGAAAAGCAAAAATATCAGTGTTCCCATCTCACTGTTTAGTAAAACCAAGAGAGACTACAGTCATAGACTTTCATCAAGGGAGTATTCTTTATCCCCCAACTCACTAGATGCCACAGTCAAACTAAACGACACTAAAATGAGTAATATGAAGATACTAACTTCAATAGTCAATCAGATTAAAAGGCAATGAACACACATAACTATCCTCATTACTCAAATGTATATCCTGTCTGAAACCACAGTGCACGGTTTATCCCCACTTAGACTATCTGAAATGTCAGTTCACTTCCAATTGGGTGAAAGCTATAATAAGCTATTCGAACTTTTGACTTTGATATTTCAGAACACCAGTTCAAAAGAAAAGAGTACTACTAATGGATTTTTTTAAAACTGCTGAGATTACTGGATTAAATATTAAGAAAACTATTTAATGGTGGTAATGAAGGAGAATGCCTAGAGGTTTCTAACAGGCAACAAGCAGAACTTGTATGTCACAAGAAATATGATTCTGGCAGTGAGCCAGACAGAAGTCAGCCTTTTCCTGTACGAAAATGAATTCAGTTTTTAAAAATATCCTAATCATATTTCAGCTAAAACTTGGGATCTCTAGTGGGTAAAATATCCTCAAAGACAGATAGCTTACTATATTTACCATTAATTAAAAAGTCAGGGCTTGTAATACCAGACCTCTGAACAGCTGACTTTGTTTTCCTCTCAGGCATTATATATAACGCAGGTGGATGTAGCCACAAACAGCAGTGCCTGCTTAATCATTTCAGAGTGCAACCAGCCAGGCTTTCCTCAGTTACAGGTTTCATACTAAATATAGTTATCTGGACTTTTTTTTTTTTTTTTTTTTTTTTTTTATGAGACGGAGTCTCGCTCTGTCGCCCAGGCTGGAGTGCAGTGGCCGGATCTCAGCTCACTGCAAGCTCCGCCTCCCGGGTTCACGCCATTCTCCTGCCTCAGCCTCCCGAGTAGCTGGGACTACAGGCGCCCGCCACCTCGCCCGGCTAGTTTTTTGTATTTTTTAGTAGAGACGGGGTTTCACCGGGTTAGCCAGGATGGTCTCGATCTCCTGACCTCGTGATCCGCCCACCTCGGCCTCCCAAAGTGCTGGGATTACAGGCTTGAGCCACCGCGCCCGGCCTAAAGTGACTTTTTAAAAAACGAATATATCTCTAAACATTCATCCAAATGTTTGCTATTGCCATTAAGGTAGAAATTACGTATTTCTTCTAACGTGTACTGCCTGTGCTCACAATAGTTTTTCATCAACTCTGAATATCCTCCCTAGTCACACTACGCTGATCTTTTCAGGCTTGGTATAGCTTTTGGAAATCACTTCTAATCATTCGGAGCCCAGGCTGGTGCATAAGGTGCATTTTAAGTGAAAACCTGGGTGTCACTATCAAACATGTTTAATGACCTATTTGTAGGGTCAATGCCCCAAAAGTGGGACCCCTAAAATATTATGGGCAATAGTTCATTACTGGAAATATATAACCTACAAAGTTACTTCTTTGAAAAGATCATATATTTCAGATATATGCTTTTATAAATCTAGAAAGATTCCGTGCTTCATAGACACACTTCCTTATAGGCACAAACCCACCCAGTTCCTATTCAGACTTGCGGGGTGTACGGTTGATGGCTTTTTTTTTTAATTGCAAACATTTAAATAACAACTAAAGTAGTTTGCAGGTCACACAGCTCTTTGTAACAGGTATTTTTTACCCTCCATCTTCTAAACATTACTAGAATACATTTAAATCATACCGTTTTCAGATTAATATAAAATAACTTCCCTTTAGTGACCAGTTGGGCTACATGGTTTACTTAAATTAGTTTAAACACTATTTGACTCATTGTCAAACTAACTGAAACATTATTCACGTTCCAATGAATGTAACATTGGAAGATCACAAGAAACACACTTTAAACTTTATTCCTGGCCCTTATTCACATGTCTGTCCTATACATGTCACCTATACATTAGGTGAAACCACATGAAATTGACACTACTGTAGGTCACAAATGGTTAAATCTCAGCAACTTCATATGGAACAAATTAATAATATCACCCTAACACAAAGAAGTTTGAACGCTTGCCAACAGAGCTGACAAGATAGAGACTGTTATTTACATGCCCATCGTCTAGCAACAACTTGTACATATACAAAGTTTGATAGTTTATAAAAACCTTAAAATATATATTGTTGAACTCAGCAACTCTGTGAATTAGGCACATCAGGTACCTTGATCTCCACTTTACAGATGAGAAAATAAAGCTCAAATGTTAAGTCACTTGGTCAAATGTTCAAAGATGTTAAGTCACTTATTCAAAGGTCAAAAAGTAATGGAGTGAGAAATCTAACCTAGGCCCTTTGACTCCAGACCTTTTGTTGCAAACAACTCCTTCAAAAGGATAATCAAAATCTCTAAGTACTAGTGCATACACTCTCACTGCCTACATGTGGACAGATAGCACAAACACTTGGGCGATAAGTGTCTAGATTGAAATAGTTAAGTGCTTTCAAAAATGTGGGTGAGTATTCAAGTACATTCTAAGAATTTATTTGCTCGCTTCTGCAACCTCTACCTTCACCCAGGATTTCATCCTTATGCCTCACAGGCCTGCCTCTCCCTTATTCCCAAAGGTCACATACTTGGTTAACTGTACTATGCATCCATTGGGGAGCAAGATATTACACTACACATACAATGTAGGCCTTACTCCATCAATCATGGTACTAGCCTATTTTGCTTCTTTGTAAGCGAAGTCTGGGGTGTTGTTCTCAATGGTATCTTCATTGAATGAATAGTCCATAACTCAAACTGATTTTGGTAATGTAATGACTCCACTTAAAGCTGAAAAGAAAAATCTACCACTCCAATCATCATGATTTATTGATGAAGCAAAGATTTTGTGTATTAACTTCTAAATCAGGCAATTCTACCCATTAGAATATTCAGACTAGGAGATCGATGGTAAAATGTCATAAGGCTTCCTTCTCAATCACCCACCCCCTACTGGTCCACCATGCAATAGAATCTTTCTTGTTTACTAATTAAAAATAATATATATTTTACCAGTGCTGTCTTTAGATACAGAGACTGATAACCCCTTCTTCCTACTGTCTTGTACTGTGAGGTATCAATTTGCAGGGATCAAATCTCACCAGTGACCAAGAACACACATCTGTGACTACGGTGGCCATGGGAGAAGCCAAACACCTCATCACTCTCACACACACACACACACACACACACACACATCTTTGCTTTTGAATTATTTTTTAAATACTTTAAATACTTACTCACACAGCAGAACACCATTTTCTAGAGAGGCTCGAAAATCTTTTGTTTCAAAATTCTTCTCTGTCACTGCCTGAAAGACAGGTTTGTGTGTTAATTTTCTCTTAAGCAGGGATAACACACAAGTCAAATTCAGTATTAGATTAATTAATATGCATTTAATGTTATACTTGAAGGATTTGCATATATAGACTTATATCCTATAATCTGTTCCTTATAGTAATATGTACTGTTTGTTTTATGTTACAAAGAGATAGTTTAACCATTTTAGTATGACAAATATACGCAGGAACAAATCACAATGAGTGTTTTTGGTAATATAATCATTTTATTGGATGATACATGAAAGTTAAGAGCTAAACTAAATTTTCAACATATTTTATATATTTTTTAAAAACCTATGGGTGATCTATTCTAATAAGAGTGAATAAAAACAGTTTAAGACAGAAACTCAAAATACCAACTACACTGAATACACAAATCATTCATGACAATTCCATCTTTATATTCCTTAAATTTCATTACAAAGCAAAACAGCAGAGGGCATGGCACTTCTTAAACTTATTTATGAAATTGTCCTAATTGATGTAAAGAACCATTTATTGAAACATCCTAGGGAGAAGACTATTAAATCCTGGGCGCAGAGAACAAATAGAAAGAAAGGTAAGATGGTGAATATTTTAAACAGACAATTCCCAACTTAAGGAATTACAGAGGAACAGGCACCTGCAGTTACCACCACCAATAATGTTGGTGAAAACTCTAGAAAAATATCTAGATTCTCTCTCTAAAGTGGGAGGTGGTTGGGATAGAAAAGGGGATTCCACAAGGGAAATAGTAGCAGAGAAAATGAAGGTCACGGTGGGGAAAAGCTGCTCTAAGAACAACCCTTGGGACTGAGTCCCAGCTCGAGCGGAGGGCAGGGACCAACGGCAGTGACATCAGCTGTCCTGGAGATGCAGCCACCACCTAAAAGCAGGAGTAGTCCTTGCTCCACCTGCCGCTTCAGAAAGAAATACATTTCTGATATTCAACCTGGAGCCAGGTTGGCTCCAGGTCTCAATGAAGGGACCTTTACCACCATCCGCTAGCTGTCTTCACTGCTGCCAGCTTCACAGTCCCCCTATAATCCCTGTGTGTCTTCATTCTGCATCTCTCCACAGTACCCAACATTGCTGCAGCTAGACATGGTACCTGTTAACTGACAAAATAATGGTTGTGTTTCTCAGAAGTTGGTCTATACATTTGGACAGGAGCCTGGGCCAGGAGGCAACAGGAAGAGGTAGATCCTTCCTGTACTTGGCATTAATCTACAGAAGGGCTGCACTGCTGCTTTACTTAAACAAAGGCTGAGTGTCTGTTACAGGCACTACCTGAATGCTGGGTAGGAATTTACCGGAAAAAAAAAAATGTTTTAAAGGCAGGCAGCTCTTCCCTCAAGGAGTCCATAGCCTCATAAGAAAAACATAATGTTTAGGCTGGGCACGGTGGCTCATGCCTGTAATCCCAGCACTTTGGGAGGCTGAGGCGGGCAGATCACAAGATCAGGACCATCCTGGCTAACACGGTGAAACCCAATCTCTGCTAAAAATACAAAAAATTAGGCGGGCGTGGTGGCAGGTGCCTGTAGTCCCAGCTACCCTGGAGGCTGAGGCAGGAGAACGGCATCAACCCAGGAGGCAGAGCTTGCAGTGAGCCAAGATGGGGCCACTGCACTCCAGCCTGGGTGACAGAGCGAGACTGCATCTCAAATAAAAATAAATAAATTTTTAAAAACGAGAAAAACATAATGTTTAAAGCACAGTTAAACAAAGAGAATGACACATTCTTCTGAAAATAACTCTGAGAGGACCCTGGATTATCCCAGCATCCTGTGCAACACAAACTATTTTGAATTTTCCCCAAATTTTTCCAAAACAAACTCAAGGGGAGTGCAGATCTCAGCTACAGAAAACGTTGTAACATGTCATTCATCTGGAAACTCCTACGCAAAGCCAAAAAGCATGAAATAGGCCCAGAAACATCCAACACAGATGTTAAAGCCCATTTTCTCTAGTCATAGCAAAGCCCCTCAGAGCCACTGACGCTTACTACAATCTGGCAATTAAATTCCCAAATCAATATAGATTCAAAGCAGTGATTTAGAAGAAAGAAAGGCTGTGTCCTGCAGACATCGGATAGCGGTGAAGAATGACAGTCAACAGCAATGAAAGGGCCAACAAAGAGGGCAGCGCGTAGCAAGTGGCAAAATGGAAAGAAAAAGAACTGAAGTCTGACCAAAACAAAGTAAGTGCAAATTCCACATTCACTACCTAATAACTGTGTGATCTTAAGCAAGTTACATAACCTCTCTGCACCCCAATCTGCTCATCTGAAGCAGGGAAAATATCACCTGCTTATTAGTTTGTAGTGGCTGAAATGTGCAATCAAGTTCTTGAGGGTGGTTAAACAGCACATCCCAAACCTCCTTACGTGCATTGACCCTGAAGTTACAACTCTGACAATACTCCAGTAATTAATCCTCAGAAACACACCTCCGCATCATATAGACATGGCTGAGTTAGTTATATTTAGAATATCCTTTAATAAAGTGGGAAAAATGGAATATTCAAAGCTATTCAGAAAACCCAACTATCCATAATGGCTCATCTCCCCCAAAAAGACAACAGAAAGGCCAGATCATGTGTAGTAGACTTCAGATCCCCTCATATATCCAAATATTGATGTACTCTTGTACTTATGTACTTTCCAAAATCTAAATAATGATGATAAAAGACCAGATTCCATTTGCACAGTATTTATATTTTTTTAAAAGACAATATAAAAACTAAATGAAGATTTTAAATAATAGCTTATATTTTGAGGACGTGGCAATCTGGCGTGCCCTGTACACCACTGAAGGTAATATAAAATGATACCACAATTCTAGAAGGTAATTTGTGATATGTATCAGAAGTCTTAAATATGCATATTCTCCTGGGTGCAGGATCTAGCAATTTATACTAGGACAACAGGACAAGCACACAGAACAGAACTGTTTCACAGCGTTCCGTAGAATAAATAGCAACAATTACAAAGACCCTGAATGCCCAGCAATAAGAAATTGATTACATTATGATATAGCCATAAAACAGAAAATGACACGAAATTGAAATTCATGTCATAAAAGTGGATTTATTAGTTGTAGAATACTTCTTATTTAAAAAGCAATTTACGAAAAATACGTGGAGTATAATCCCAATTTCTGTAACTCTCTAAGAATGTATCATAAGTAAACATGGAATAAATATACTAACAGTAATTATTTCTAAGTTGTAGAATTACACTTATTTTTAATATTATCTTTTGTTTATATTCTTTGAAGATTACAGGTGTTTATATATAAATTTATAAAATAAATTTATAAAAAATAAATTTACATATAAATTTGTTAATATAAAAGAACAACATTCAAAAGAAGTCAAAACCAATCAGATTTACATCAATTTACTAAATCTCCTGTACCTAAAGAAACAAAGAATAGAAGAAGCTGACACCAGTTTTTGTTCTAGGTAATTTTTCTCATTATCTATGCAATCCACACAATCCTTAAATTTAATAATCCTATTATGTCCATTTCACCAGTATGAAATTTGAGGCTCAGAACATTTAACTTTCTAGAAAGTTACAGAAGCACCCACATGAAACAGACACCAAAAACTAACAGCATTTTATAAGTACTCAGTAAAAGAGTAACTCAACTACATTAGACTCTAAAGTATTTATAGGCTAAGAAAAATAAATTATCTTCAATCTATTTAGAAATTTTTAAATTAGGGTATTTTACCATATAATACACCTTCAAAAATAATCCTCCTCTGTTAAGGGTATAGAAGGTAGATCAGTAAATAAAAATGTTCAATTAATCTTTTTATCCAATTTTCCTGGATAAAAAGATGTGTTAACACATAATGACTGTGTGTGTGTATGGGTGTAGGTGTGAGAGAGAAAGAGAATAAAAATATAATACTCTAAACTTCAGTATAAAATAAATTCTCTTTAAATGTTTTACCAGTTTTGTGGGCATTTTCATGAACATTATAAAACATTCGTACTGCACAAACTAGCTACTCCAACCTCAATAACTCGAAAAATCTAATTAAGTTTTTAATTAGCAACTCTTATACCATACAATTGTAAACTCACCTAAGACTCCCTCTAAAACAAAACAAAAGTTTTTATGAGTTTAAAACCAAAAGAAGAAAGCACAATTTTATAGCAGGACTATTAGGTCTACAGAGGCTGCCTCAGCTACTTACCTTAAGTCACAACATGATGTCAATGGTGGCCTGTTGAGGCCAAGTAGGGGCTCTGGAACTAGGATGCCTGAGTTTAAAGCCCTGCTCTGCCACTTTCTACCTGCAATTCTGAACAAGCTATGTAACATCTTAGTTATCCCATGTGTGAAATGGAGATGTACCTATCTCACAGGGTTATGGTGAGGATTAAATGAGATAATACGCATGAAACACTTAGCACTTGCCTGACTCAAGAGAAGCACTCACAAATGCTAGCTGTTATTATCACCTGTTACTATCCATCTGTAGACTGAATGTAAGAAGCTGCATCTTAGCAGACAAATGTCTGTTTTGCCAGATGCAACATCCTTTATTTAAAGGAAGAAATTGAGTTATCAAATTATTTTCTGTGTTCTGACAACATTGCAAAAGTTATAAATCTACAAACCATCTCAAAACGCAGAGAAAGTAGGTCGTTTAAAAATAAGAATAAATCACACTTTAAATGTGAATTCATTCTTATGTTGAGAATTCCGTATTCTGAAAGAAATTACAGTATTTTAAAAGAACTGTTTATCTAGTAGTTCTAATCTAACAATTACTCATTCAGTTTTTCTATAATTTTGAACCTTACTCATTAGCAAGTTATTTAAGGTGTGACACATTTCACGTAATGCTGCTGTGATTCATAGAAACCACATAAATAGAGACCACGTGTTTCCCACTTATCAAAAGTCAACACAAACAGGAGTGATGACTATGTCGTCAAACAGCCACACCCTGCCTTCTATACAATTTTTTCTTCTCTTTCTTGTTTGCCCCTTTCCATATTTTCCTAAGGCAGTTAAATAAAATCATCCCCACCTAAAATAATCTGAGAAGATACACATTAGGAGAGAACGACTGAGGTTTAATCCTGGACTTATCTCACACGACACACTTCTAAATCACCACTCAGTCCCTTAATTTTAAAAGGGAAATTAATATTTGCCCTATCTACTTCACAGTACACAAGTGACTTGTGAAGACATTTCGACTCCTCTGGGAAAAAAGGCTACATATCCCAGCGTAGGCTCGTGCTTCCAGCCACGCTGTGGCAAAGAAGCTAGGAAGTGACTGGGCCAAGTGTGAGGCTGTTGGGGCTTCCTCTGAGGCTGTAATTAGCCTACCTGAGCATATGAAGGGCGGAGCAGCCTCCCGAGGGCATATTCCACACAAACACCTCTGCCAAACCTGTCTTACCACCTGTGGCCTCCGAAGAAGCCCTTGGTAGGAAGTTATTAAAAAGCAGGTTCTGTGGAAGAAAATATCTATCAGATAAATATTAAGGCAATAATTGCCAAGTGTATAAATTTCAAGAAACGCCGTTTCTTTTGCTATGAGGTATATTCATTTCCTAAACAAATGGGAATTATCTTCACACCCCTAACAGTTTTGTTTATGGTTTTATTTTAATCCTCTTGCTTGATAAGATTTCTCGCCAATGTAAGCAACAAGTTTCCCCAAAGCTCTATCGCTCAGTTCCAGTTCTGATTGCATAATCCACATGACTTAAATCCCAAACATTCTGGGAGCTTCTTGAAGACCACTTCATACCAGACTGCTTATCAGCAAAATGCCCAGTACTGTGAGCCAGCAGGCACTTCTCTCCTTTAACTTTTTCCATTTCTGTTAAGCAGCCGTTTAAAAGGCGCCTAGAATCCCAAAAGCACTCTCCACCACATTTGTGTGCAAACCACTGTGCAAAAAGAAAAACATTGTTTGAGCTTGTATTCAAAGCTGGAGAGCGGTGTTTGCTGACAAAAATTAGGCTCTGAGCTTCAACTGGGCTCACAGTTGATTTCAAATTAAGTTACTTACTAATGGACAGATCAGCTACTAGGTCATGATACTTAAGATACAAACCATCATTACACCAATCATTTCAACACTAGTAATGAGAAACAAAAAAATCCCAACAAACATTGACATTAGAAACCACTGTGGTACAGACAAACCACATCATAAAACAATTCCCAAGAGCCGTGTTTGCCATAATTTCTCATTCAAGGAGACAACTAAGTGTTCACATATCATGACCTTATAATAAGATAGCACAGGGCATTGTTTCTGCAGGAAGAAGCCCCAGGTTGGTATACATGGAGGAGCTGGATGCCTTCTCTAAAGCTGTCGATCAATTAAAAACACCCCTCTTTACTCCATTCATTAAACTTCATTTTTGAAACAACTATTATATGACCCCCATGACTCCACAAAACACATCAAATTTTTACAGTAAATTCCATAAGTGATATGGAATTCCTCTAGTGATACTTTTTGAAAGGGTATATGGTTGGATGAAAGCTTCAAAGTTGAAAGCTTGTCACCACTATTAATTTGCTACATGAAAATTTTTCCAGGCTAAAGAGTATGTTAGAGTTTAACTTTCCATTTAAATAATCTGTCTTAATTTTAACTAAGATACAAAGAAAGCATTCATTTATTCATTCATTCAAAAATCATTCAATGACAACCTGCTATACACATACCTGATATGGTGCATAGCACTAGGAATATAAAAAGTAAAATGAAGCAATTCTTGGAAATTCTTCTTTAAAATTCTAACCCCATTTTGAAATTGTAGTCAAAATGGCATATGTGGTTAACCCACTGAATTACAGCATGTTTTTGGTAAACTTATATTGTATATTCAGCAAATAACATTCCTTTAAGGGACATAATTCTCAAGTCACTCATCTCTATTAAGATTTGGCATTGTACTACATAATATTCTGGAGTATACTAGGACCATTTTTGCCAATACTAATATCATTTGATAGCAAAACCAAAGCCAACTCACAGTCTTCCAGGACAGTGGTAATCAGAACTGCACAGATCACTGAATTCTAGATGGAACCCAAAAGTCTCATAGTGGTCAAAAGTCTAAACATTTCTCCTGCCCCTCTGCCCTCTACCCCAACTTTCATCTCAGAGTGGCTGGGCTCAGTTACACCTCCCACTTCACCTTCTCTTCGGGAAGGCCAACAAGTCTTCACAGAGCCAGAAAGAAGGAGCAGGGAAACAGCCAGCAAAATGCAAAGCTCTGGGTTGTGTGCCCAGATAATTAAAAGCCAACTGTCTTTATAAACACTCAAAATTCTCACTCAATCATCATTAAACCAGATGTCAGCTACACTAATATTTTGAGGGAAAAAAAAGAATAAGTTTAAACATTTCTAGTCTAGGAGAAGAAGCCCACTTCCCTAGACCATAGCCAACTTTTAGCTTACAGTCTCAAGTCATTTTTACTAAACCACAATTATTAACAAGCCAAAAATGAAATACAACTGGAAGAAAAACTAAATAAAACGGGGAAGAAAGGAAGGAAGATTGGTTCCAGGATTGACAATTTATGTGCAAGGTTTCATCAATCCATCAAAATCCAAGACAACCTCAGTCCTATTAGGGGCCAGGTAAGTTCACTGAAAACATCACATACAAAAAATGTGCTAGTTTTACAGCCTATGCTTCATTATCTTAACAATCACAAAAATCACTTCTAACAAGGACATTGCATTTTGTCTATAAATACAGGTCTATACTCCAATTTATGTTGTTGCAGACAATAAGGAAAATATCCTAAGGGAAAAAAGTCTAGCCTTAATTTTTTTTTTCTAGATTAAGGACTTTTAAAATAACTACCACACAAGGCACAAGTAGATGTGAATAATCATTATCAGGATATTTTAAGTACAGTTCAAATGCTTAATAATGGGTTCTCAAGAGCAAAAAGATGGCATCATTTTTTGCAGAAATGTTTCACACACACATTAGCAAGTCTCAACAATTACCTACTTACCTCCCTGTGAATTACTAGGAGAGGCATCGCTGTGGGAACACATTCATTTTGGGAAATGGTATATCTCTATCACAGGTAAGAGTCACTACTTATTTCATATAAAAACTTCAAACTGACAGTTACGCCCCTGCTACCTATGATATACTTTACTATCCAGTTTAAGTCTGGTATTAAGTAATGGAGTTGAGATGCCCGGTTACACAGGAATTCCTGCAATAATTCTTGATGTATTCCCACTGCAAGCCAGCAACAATGTAGTCCTTCTGGCACCCGTCTGTCAACCTTCCAGAAGCAAAAAGGTCACTACAATCTATTCCTAGTGCACACCCAAGTGAGATGAAAGCATCCCTCCACACAAAAACTTGTATATGAATGCTCATAACAACCAAAAAGTGGAAACTACCCAAATGTCCATGAGCTGATGAATGAATAAATAGAACATGGTGAAACTATACAATGGAATATGATTCAGCAATCACCGGAATGAAGTACAGTGGTCCGCCTCCATGGTTCCACTTTCTGTAGTTTCAGTTACCCACAGACAACCACAGTCCAGAAATATTAAATGGAAGATTTCAGAAATAAACAATTCTTAAGTTTTAAATTGTGCATTGTTTTGCATAGCGTGATGAAATCTCAAGCCACTTTGCTGTGTCCCCTGCTGTGAACAGTCCCTTTGTCCAGCATATTCACACTGTATGTCCTCCCCACCCATGACTCACTTGGCAGCCTTCTTGGTTTGCAGATTGGCTGTTGACCACAGTGTTTGTGTTCAAGTCACCCATGGTTGACCTAATAATGGTGCCAAAGCACAAAGAGTAGTGATGCTGGCAATTCCAAAATGCCCAACAGAAGCTATCAAGTACTCCCTTTAAGTGAAAAGGTGAAAGTTCTTGACTTAATAAGGAAAATAATCATATGCTGAGGTTGCCAAGATCTACAGTGTTGCGGGAAGTCAGGGAACCCGAAAGGAGGGACAGGCTGAAGCCATGGCAGAAAAACATAAATTATGAAGATTTCATGGACATTTATTAGTTCCCCAAATTAATACTTTTATAATTTCTTATGCCTGTCTTTACTGCAATCTTTGAACATAAATTGTGAAGATTTGGTGGACATTTATCACTTCCCCAATGAATACTCCTATAATTTCCTACGCCTGTCTTCACTTTAATCTCTTAATCCTGTCATCTTCGTAAGCTGAGGATGTATGTCACCTCAGGACCCCATGATGATTGCATTATCTGCACAAATTGTTTGTAAAACATGTGTGTTTGAACAATATGAAATCTGGGCATCCTAAAAAAACAGGATAACAGTGATTTTCAGGGAATAAGGGAGATAACCGTAAGGCCTGACTGCCTGCGGGGCCCAGCAGAACAGAGTCATATTTCTCTTCCTGCAAAATCAAATAGGAGAAATATCACTGAATTCTTTTTCTAAGCAAGGAACAGCCCTGGGAAAAGAATGCATTCCCAGGGGGAGGCCTCTAAAATGGCCGCTCTGGGAGTGTCTGTCTTATGCAGTTGAAGATAAGGGATAAAATATGCCCTGGTCTCCTGCAGCGCCCCCAGGCTTACTAGGATTAGGAAATTCCAGCCTGGCAAATTCTAGTCAGACCAGTATAAGATGTTTATCAATAGCAATGCGTGCACAGTGGGACATGAAACCTCATCAGCAATTCTAATTTCACCCTGGTCTTGTGATCTTGCTCTGCCCCCATTTGCCTTGTGATATTTCATTGCCTTTTGAAGCATGTGATCTCTGTGACCCACACCCTATTTGTACACCCCTTCCCTTTTGAAACCCCTAATAAAAACTTGCTGGTTTTGTGACTCGGGGGCATCATGGAACCTGCTGACATGCTGTCACCCCCGGAGACCCAGCTGTAAAATTTCTTTCTTTTGTACGCTTTCTCTTTATTTCTCAGACCAGCAGACACTTAGGGAAAATAGAAAAGAACCTACGTTGAAATACTGGGGGCTGGTTCCCCTGATACTACAGTTAAAAAAAAAAAAAAAAAAAAATCTTCTATCTTGCAAATTGTAAAGAAAGAGAAAGAAATTCATGCTAGTTTTGGTTGTCAGACTTCAAACTGCAAAACTTATGGCCACAGTGCATGACAGGTGCTAAGATGGAAAAGACATTATATTTGTGGGTGGAAGACAGGAACAGAAATGTGTTCCAATCGACAGCAGTCAATTTTGGTACTTTCCTCAGTTTCAGGCACCTACTGGTGGGGGTCTTAGAACACATTCCTTGTATCAAGAAACATACTTCCTGATAAGGGAACACTACTGTACTAATACATGCTATCACATAAATTAACCTTGAAAACATTAGGCTTAATTAAGGTAAAAAAAAAAAAAAAGACCAAATATGGTATTATTCTATTTATGTGAAATGTCCAGAATAAGGTAATCCTAGAAACAAAAAGCAGATTAACAATTGTAGGGGCTAGGGGAAAGAGAGAATGGAGAGTGACTGCTAATGGATACATGTTTTCTTTTAGAGTGGTGAAAATGTTTTTAAATTAGATGTGGTGATGGCTTGGCAATTCTGTGGATATATTAAAAGCCACTGAATTATATATTTTAAAAGAGTGAATTGTATAATTCACTTTTCATAATTGTATATGTGAATTATATCTCAATAAATTTTTTTAAAAATTCATTGAACTGTACACTTAGACAGTTGTGCATTTTGTTTAAACTCGATAAAGATACCTTTTTAAAAGATAGTCACAAAGGCCTTTTGCACCATCTCATGCCCCACACACAAAAGTTCAACAAAAGTTAAGCTATTTAAATGATTCCTGTGCTCTAAATGCCTATCCTTCCCTGCAAAAAAAAACACTTAAAATATATTTTGGCCAGATGAAATGGTTCACGCCTGTAATTCCAGCACTTTGGGAAGCCAACTAGAAGGATCACTTGAAGCCAGGAATTCCAGACCAGCCTGAGCAACATAGTGAGAGGCCATCTCTACAAAAAATAAAAAAATTAACCAGGTGAGGGGGCACATGTCTGTAGTCCCAACTATTCAGGAGGATTCCTTGAACCCAGGAGGTTCAAGGCTGCAGTGTGCTATGATCCAGCCACTGCACTCTAGCCTGAGCAACACACCTAGACTCTATCTCTTAAAAACATACATTATATTATATTATGTACATATGTATTTATATTTTTTTTCTTCAGAAATAGGTCTTAATTTGCAAAGTGGAATTTTCTACCCCCGCTATCTTATACCCAGAAATACTTTAATATGAAATTCTGATATTTCCTCCTTTCATATATTTGCATCTATCTTGTTTTTAAGTATGTCATCTTTGCATTATATCTAAATAATTCCACAGGACAAGGTTTCCTCAGGTATATTTATTACCTTTTTCCATAATTCACTTTAATTGTATGGTCTCAAAGCTGAAAACACACATGAGGTATAACAAAGAGGGCCACAATAAATGGGTTTGTAGAATTCCCCAACTCTCTATTGAGAGTTAATTACAGTCCCAATGACAGAATTGTGAAGAAATCAGCTTTCCTCAAACAACTTGCAGAAACAGTTTTTCCTAGATTATTTCTAGGGCCTTAAGAGATCTCAACAGTTTCCCCCTTATTTATCTCAATAGTAGATACACTGACAGCTCTATAATGCATCTAGTTATTAGTTTCCCATTGATCAAGTAGTAATTTTATTTCCACTTATTGGAATCATTTGATTAAAGCTTATAAAAGTTGAAACATGAATATTTTAAAATACTTTCCGGTATATTGAGAAATATAAAAGATCAATATACATGTTCCCTTTCAAGATAACAAAAAAAAGGAAGACACTGCCTGATATGGTTTGGCTGTATCCCCACCCAAATCTCATTGTGAATTGTAGCTCCCATAATTCCCATTTGTTGTGGGAGGGACTCAGTGGGATATAACTGAATCATGGGGGCAGTTTCCCCCATACTGTTCTTGTGATAGTGAATAAGTCTCATGAGATCTGATGGTTTTATAAGCGGTTTCCTCTTTTGTTTGGCTCTCATTCTCTCTTGCCTGCCACCATATAAGATGTCCCTCTGCTCTTCCTTCATCTTCCGCCATGATTGTGAGGCCTCTCCAGCCATGTGGAACTGAGTTCATTAAACCTCTTTCCTTTATAAATTACCCAGTCTCAGGTGTGTGTTTATAAGCAGCATGAGAATGGACTAATACACTACCCATACAAATACATGAGTTTGTTTTTCAAAAAAAAAATTTCTTGGCCTTGAGAACGTGCCTTCAGGAAGTCACCTGACCTCCTTCCAGAGCGTAGCTAGCTCCCTCTGCTTCCACCTCTCCTCATGCCAATCCAAATGTGTATTTGCACTCATGGCTCCCTTACTGATCTAAGCTCCTAAAAAGATATCACAGCCCGCAGGCTAGTTCCAACCCATAGACATGTTTTGTTTGGCCCATAAGGTATGTTGAAGTTGGGAAAGATCAAAAACATGGATCACCAGCTTCCTTTAAAAAAGAAAGTCTGGCAAAGTTGGATGTGCATTACCTCATAGCCACAACTGGCTGCTCTGGAGAAAACCCACTCTCCAGAGTGTGGCAGTCCCCACACATCCCCTTGGCTCAGTCCACCCCGAGTCTACCTGTCTGGCCCCTGCAGGCACGGCAGCTTGGGAATACATGGGCCTTTATTTTTGTATCCTCAAGACCCAGCATAACGCCTGCCCTGTGGACAGGACTCACCTGTTAACTCAGGGTTCAGTGTGTAGAAGGACCACTTGGGAAGCTTGTAAAAACAATAAGCAAATAATGGTCCCAGACTTTCCTCTAAGGAATCCTGATTCGAATGGCCTGGATTGACACCTGCAAGTCTGCCTCTCCCAGGAGGCCCTTACTGGGTTTTACTAAGAATGGTCTCTAAACAAGTTTGAGTGGAAAGAACTTGAGAGACCTACTAGTAAGTCCTAACTCTATAAACAGGTGTTTGATTTTTGAATAGGTATCTAAGGTTCTTATGAGACTTGATTTTCTTACATGAAAGAATTTGTACTAAATCATCATCTCATCTCACAGCTTTAAATGCTTCAGTTCTTTGTGTTTTTTTGTTTTGTTTTTGTTGTTGTTGTTTTTGAGATGGAGTCTCACTCTGTCGCCCAGGCTAGAGTGCAATGGCGCAATCTCGGCTCACTGCAACCTCCGCCTCCGGGGTTCAAGCAATTTTCCTGCCTTAGCCTCTCAAGTAGCTGGGACTACAGGCACGTATCACCATGCCCGGCTAATTTTTGTATTTTTAGTAGAGACAGGGTTTCACCATATTGGCCAGGCTGGTCTCAACCTCCTGACCTAGTGAGCCACCCGCCTTGACCTCCCAAAGTGCTGGGATTACAGGCATGAGCCACAGCGCCCGGCTAGCTTCGGTTCTTCACTGGAAATGTAAGGAAACCAGGCATGAAATCAGTTTCTGTTCTCTGCTACCACCTGCTGGCACATTCTGAATACTGCAGCAGTCTAAACAGCCTTCGGACCAGTTTTCCCCTATTTTTAATGGATAGATCTAGGTACATAAAACGTACAACAAAAATAGCTCATTTCAAAGTTTAAAACACATCATCAAGTAATAGTTGGTGAAAATGAAGAAGATTTTTATATAACACCCCTAGTCTGTCAGCGTTATTAAATACACAAGAGCTTATGATGTGTTTCTACAAAACTGGTTTTGAAGCATTAAAATAGATTGAGACTTTTCAATGGCAAAATTTGCACATTAAAGTATACAATCTGTTTAGTTGTAGCTTTGGGGTCCACAACATGAAATAACTTTCTAGGATTAAAAACATTTCAGGCCGGGAGCGGTGACTTACACCTGTAATCCCAACACTTTGGGAGGCCAAGGCGGGCAGATCACAAGGTCAAGAAATGGAGACCACCCTAGCCAACATGGTGAAACCCCATCTCTATTAAAAATACAAAAATTAGCTGGGTGTGGTAGCACGTGCCAGTAGTCCCAGCTACTCGGGAGGCTGAGGCAGGAGAATCGCTTGAACCCAGGAGGCGGAGGTTGCAGTGAGCTGACATCACACCATTGCACTCCAGCCTGGGCAACAGAGCAAGACTCCATCTCAAAATAAAAAATAAAAATAAATTCCAAAATGGAATGATGTGCATTTTGGGAGAAAAAAAAATCCTGACATAGAAAATGTTCAGACTGTAATCCCAGCACGTTGGGAGGCCGAGACGGGCGGATCACGAGGTCAGGAGATCGAGACCATCCTGGCTAACACGGTGAAACCCCGTCTCTACTAAAAAATACAAAAAGCTAGCCGGGCGAGGTGGTGGGCGCCTGTAGTCCCAGCTACTCGGGAGGCTGAGGCAGGAGAATGGCATAAACCTGGGAGGCGGAGCTTGCAGTGAGCTGAGATTCGGCCACTGCACTCCAGCCGGGGCGACAGAGCAAGACTCCATCTCAAAAAAAAAAAGAAAAAAGAAAATGTTCAGAAGCCAAACATATATAAATTACCTTGATTTGGTCAAAGATTCCTCTTGACACCCTCAAGGCTTTCTTTTCTCCAAGAGGGTACAACCAAGAAGCTCATGCAGCTGGGTTTTCTGAGGCTTATGAGTATAGGTTATACATGGACTCTGCCTTCTAGCCTAGAAATACAGCTCAGAAGGAGGGAATATGGGTAGACAACTGAACATAACAAATTGAAGATCCTTGCCTGAATGTTGAGGCGAAACTGAGAAAGATTCACACAGGAGCCATGGGGTGTGTTGGAGTGTGTGGGAGGCAACAGGGCACGGGTTAATCCGGAGGCTCCTCAAGGATGATTACTTCACCCTCGAAACTGTGAAGGTTGACTTGTCAGCCACTCCCTCCTTCGATTCTCCCTGAGCTTAACTGCTAGGTACTCTTCCTCTAACGTTATCAACTTTGTTCATTCAAGGACAAACTCCAAGCCTTAGTCCTCAGCTTAGTCCTCTGGTTCTCCCCCCTTCACATTTCCTGCTCCCAGGTGAGCATTTCCCCTGGAGTGCCCTTATCTTAAGTCATACCCAGCATGTAAACAGACCTCCCTTCTCACCGAAGACTCAACTACCACATCTCACTTCTCTGTTGAAACCATGATACCAACATTCTCCCAACTTCCCAGACTCAACATCAGAATGAACCTTCTCTGTCCTTCCAAATCCATGTAATTCTCTCCACTCTGGTTCTAGGCTTCTCTGGCAGATGTGACACTCAACATTCTATGGATTGCTCCGCCTTAATCTCCTCTACTACCCTAACACTTCAATGCCTGCCCGTATTATTCCTTAAAAATCGAAACAGTCTTCCTCACAAAAACAAACACTGCTCAAAACCTTCCGGAGATCCATTCTGCCTGCAGAGGAAGGCCTTCCTACCTACCTTCGAGGCCGTTTGCCCCTTCATTCTCACACCTGAATCCTTGGTTTTACCACCTAGACAAAAGAACCCAGAGCCTTCATTTCTCCATCTTAACAACTCCAATGACGTCTCTCCCCGTCAGCCCCAAACATGACTGTCCCAAAGGGAATCTTTCTCCTCCATAACTTCTATGACACTGATTTTCTAAGTCCAAGTCAGTAGTTACACCATTCTGCCTTATGTCATCATCATCTGCTCATCTTCTCTTCTGTCCCAGATTGAAACTTTATTGAGATCAGGAAACTCCATAAAGGTTTTACCCATCTTTTTCTGCATTCTCCCACTGTATAAAATGTATGACAGTATTTGTAATTAGTTTTTTTTTTTTTTTAAGGTCTCCTAAAAGCAAAATGATTAAAAGAGAGACCACGGCTCAAGGGGTACAGAGAAGTTTCAACTCAGGTTCAAAGACTAAAGAGCACAAATCAGGAAAAAGATATTGACTTCAGGTACAATGAGAGACAGCAAGACGGGGGAGCTGCCCAACACCCACAGAAGGCAGTCATGAAGAGGAGGAGAGGGTGAGAAAGCAAACCAGCCTCACTGCCTCTCGGCCAGGCCACCCGTGCTCCTCGGCCACATGCAGAAACAAGAGTCCCTGAGCAGACAGATGGCACGTACGCTGGGGAGAAACACTCTGAGCCTTTGGCAGGAAATGAAAGACCTAACAAATGCCTTGAGAGGAGAGGGGAAGTCCGAAACCCAGCATTAACTAATATTTTCCTCCACAACAGAGAATAATGATTATCCTACGTCCTGGAACAGAGCATGGAGTCAGAAGATGGAAAAGCTGGAGGAAAAGGAGAACAGATTCAGCGACAGTAGGGAGGAGGGCTCCAAGTGCCACATGAAATAATTATCACCCCAGCCTGAAGCAGAGCCAGATGGCAGCCACAGTCAGGGGAGACCCATATGAAATTTTGATGAATTTCTTAATGGCTGCACAATGAAGCCCATATTCCAGAAACAGGCTAATAATAGAACAAATGTCAGTGCTACACAAAAAGACTTAAACTTGCCTTTGTTATTTAGTCATCTGTATGTATACATTTATCAAAATGTGGTTGTTTAATAAGCACTTCCACGGATAAGAAGGAAGATGGATTATATCATGCATACTAGTGTTGCTTCTTTGAACTCTAAGCTGATATTCCAGGCCATTGTATTAACTGTATTACCCAAAAAAGGCCAGATAATACAGCTACCCATACACTTGACCCAAAATTATAGCTTCAGTGATTAAGTGAGATCCGTACATGCCACTTCCTGACATTGAATAACTCAGCAAAGTTCCAGCTTCTGTAATATAGTCTTAATCTCAAAATAGCAGACTCCTTTTCACAAGAGTATGCAGAGTGCCCTGTAAACTCTAGCTTGTCTAAGCCAAACAGGATGCTTCCGCATTGCTTCACATTTGCCTAAAAGCCTTCTTTTACCCTCCAAAGTCAGAAAAAGAAGACTGAAGGGCACCAGTATTATCTCCTTCTATAAAAACGCCTTGAGGAAATAAGTTAAATCTCCTAGAGAGAGGTTACACTTCAGGAAGACACTGACTGAGAAGGCACAGCCATTTGATGACTGGTATGAGGTGAAGCTCCAAATCAAAAGAGCTAAAACTTGACAATCCCAAAGGAACATGAGTAGTAGCAAGCATGCATGCAGGATCCTAAAGTAATTAGGAAAAAATTGGCTAGGTCCAGTGGCTCATACTTGTAAGCCCAGCACTAGTAAGTCCAGGCTGGACAACACAGAAAGACCCTATGTATACAAAAAATTAAAAGGATTAGTCAGGCATGGTGGTGTGCACCTGTGGTGCCAGATACTTGGGAGGCTGAGATGGGAGGATCCCTTGAGCCCAGAAGTTCAAGGCTGCAGTAAGTTATGATCATGCCACTGTACTCCAGCCTGGGCAACAGAGCGAGACTCTGTCTCTGGAAAGAAAAAAAAAAAAGGAAAAGAAACATATTTAAGGAATTTAGCACTCCTATGGGCGATGTGCAAAAATCTCTTAAATAATAGACACTGAATGAACTAACGACCCTGAAACTAGCTGGTGTCTGTTGGCTTGTGACCCGCTCTGCAGAACTAGGGCCTGGGCAGTCTGGAGCTAGTACAGACCAAGAATACTTGAGCAAAATGGCAATAGTTAGGTTTTCCTGGGTAGATGTAATAAGAGGACAATACAGCAAGTTTGAAAATACTGTCACAAAAGTGGCTTAGTATCAGCTTGTGCAGACTACATAATGCAGGGAGAGGAAGAAAGTCAAGAGGTTTTGATAAAACAGGTATAGTTGAAGCTGCAAGGTAAGATATTGGGATTTAATAATGCAAAAGTGAAGCCTCCCCAGAAAATGCTAAATCCAGTACTAAGACATCAAAGAAAGTGGCTGGAGTAGAAATGGAGGTCAAGGAATTGGGAAGTTAGAGAAGACCCTCCTTCTCTAACAGGCCCTCCAGGTCTGCACTGTATTCGCCTAGCATGATGGCGGGGTTAGGGTCGGGAGGAGGCAGTTGGGAACAGTCTTCACTGAGTAAAGAGGGGTAAATGGGGGTCGGTATCCTAATGAGAAGGAGGGATGTTGGATAGTTTAACCACAGGAGATTAAGCATAGCTATTTCTATGTGAACACTTCAGGTTAATTGTCTGGAAGTAGCCCCTCTTCTCAGCCCTGAAGTATGTAGGGTGCAGAGGAAACAGCAAACTCCACTGGGGAAGGCTACAGGAGAAAGAGAAGACTGGGTTTCAAAGCCCGAAGAAAGACATCAATGTGGGAATGTTCATCATCGAACAATTGCTCCAGAGGCCAGAGTGAAAAGGGCCCAGGAGGAAGCATGAGAACTGGACGGGGAACCTCAATGTTGAGCAGTATGATGAAAACTCCCCCATCCCAGACAGTGACCAAGGCTGACATGAGTTGGCCAAGTTGTTTACTGTTGTTTACTGTTAAGTCAGGCCAAGACCATACAAATCCTGCATCTTTTCTTATGATAAAGCAGTCTGCATTTTGCAACTAAACTGAACAAACGTCCTTTACTCAACACACCCAAAAGATTGATGGCATAAATAATACTGCAAACATTAGGTCATTGGTCTATAAACAATGAGACAGTTTGGTTATATTCACATTACCTGAAGCAAAACTAATTTTTTTAAAGCTTTGTGAAAAACACTTTTCTCAGTCACAGTTTGGCTTACAGAAATCTTCCAGTTTTGTTTAAAGAGTACACTCCAAATGGACTTAACAAAACTTCTCGTTTACTAAAATTAAATCTCTAGTTTTAAATGCATGTAAAATATGTATAAAATATATATGAATATTTATACATATCTACATATATATTATAAATATGTATAAAATATTATTTATGTGTAAAGACAATTTATAGGTAATCCCTTACATAATCTCTGAAAACTTCCTTGCAACATTATCAGAAAAGTAGTGGCAATTATTATTCAGCCAGTGGAAGCTATTGCTCATCCATTCATCAAATAGCTGTGCACATTTCCTCAGCACTATGCTAAAAGTAACTTGGAAGACAAAAGAACTGACAAACCCAATTTCCAGTTTTATTGAAAACCACACCTTAAACTAAGGGTAAGCAAAGTAGGGCCTGTGGGCCAAACTTGGCCTATCATTTGTTTTTATAAATAAAGTTTTACTGGAATATAAGCTTTCAATCACTTACAAGGGGAGTTCTCACTACAGTGGAAAGAGAGAGTTGAGTAGTCTTACCAGAGACCAATTAGCCATAATGCCTAACAGATATACTATCTTGTCCCTTACAGGAAAAATTTGCCAAATGCTGTAATTAACATTTGTCAATCAAATACTTTATTTATTCAAATACATTGGTGCCAAACCTAGTACTTGGACAGATACAAATATATATATTTATCACAGAATGCCCTGGAGGAGCTTTCAAATATAGGAGAAAACACCAAATAAGAGCGTGGGGTCCTGGTGACATTTTGGGCAGGCCTCCCAGAAAGCCTAGTGTAGGCAGATCAAAGCAGAGAAGACCTCCCTAGCCTGGACCACTTTTGATGAAAAAGATCACTGCAATCATCCAAAGATCACTCTGGTTTGATCTTTTCTGAGGAAAAGATGGCTCAGGCTGTGTGGGGGCTACGGCCTGTAATCCCAGCTACTAAGGAAGCTAAGATGAAAAGACTGCTTGAGGCCAGGAGATGGAGACCAGCCTGGACAACACAGCAAGACCCCCATCTCTAAAACTAAAATAAAAATAAATAGAATTGTTTAAGGAGGAGAAAAAAAAAAAAAAAAAAGAGGGCTCAGCACCTTCCTGGCTCTTTAGTGGGAAAGGGTTCTCTTTGGTTCTCTTTCCACAGCCAAAGTAAAAGGAATAAGTGTAGTAGTCAGGGTGCTCTAGTGGAACAGAACTCATAGGAGACATGTATATATGGTTTATTAAGGAGTATTGACTCACAGGATCACAAGGTCAAGTCCCAAAATAAGCCCTCTAAAAGCTGAGGAGCAAAGAAGTCAGTCCCAGTCCCAAAACCTCAAAAGTTAGAGAAGCTGACAGAGCAATCTTCGGTCTGAAGGCCCAAGAGCCATGGCAAACCACTGGTGTAGGTCCAAGAGTCTAAAACGTAAAGAACCCGGAGTCTGATGTTTGAGGGCAGGAAGCATCCAGCACAGGAGAAAGATGAAGGCCAGAAGGCTCAGCAAGTCTGCTCTTTCCACCTTCTTTTGCCTGCTTCATTCTAGCTACACTGGCAGCTGATTAGATGGTGCCCACCCAGATGGAGGGTGGGTCTACCTCTCCCAGTCCACTGACTCAAATGTTAATCTCCTTTAGCAACACTCTCATAGACATGCCCAAGAACAATACTTTGCATCCCTCAATCCAATCAAGTTGACACTTGATATCAACCATCACAGTAAGTATGCTCTACTATGGAAAAATTGAATATGTTCATGAAATTGCTGTATCTTGGAAAATAGCTATAGTTCATGGAAATGTCAAAAGGCTAGAAATCCTACCCAGGACATGAGCATTTAATCCTATGTCCAGTGAGGAATTCAACCCACAATGGGACTGGAGTTAAAACTCTATCCCAGAGCCTACTGACCTCTGGTTGTGTGGCCAGGCAGAAAAGCACTTTTCTAAAGCCATCCTTTTAAAGACTTGAACTTTAAGAAATGATGTGGAGTGGGCTGCTTCTTCCTGACCTAAATGAAGTGATGTAATGAATTCTGAAGATGAACTCTTAACTTAGAGGAAGATAAAGATCAGATAATTAGAAAAACAAACCTCAGGTTTCTTTCCAAATGGGCCAGAAACTGAAAGAGAAGCAAATGTCAATGCATATACAGAGTACACTTCTGAAATTTCCTTAAATATGTAGAATAAATTTCAAGAATTGCATTAAAACATTCCAAACATAAAACTGCAACCTCAAGCGGGGAGGATGGAGGAGGGAGGAGAGGGGGGAGAGGAAAATATTTAAAAAGATAAATTAAAGAATAAAGAGGCAGCTCATAGGGAATGATCATTAAATAAAGCCCAATGGAAGGAGCTTATTTAATTTTGGAGTCAGTGATGGCTTTGAAGAAACAGAAAAAAGAAAAAAAATGAATAAGTCAGGCCTTTGAGAGAAGAGCACAGACCAGGGTGTCGAGAAGTGGAATATGGAGAATATTGAAGACTTTAGCAAGTAGCTTGGTGTCAAAAATGTCAAAGCTACTGCCTGCTACAACTCTGCGAAAGTCAAAAAGAGGGCTGCAAATTCATGAGTTACTCAGAAAAAGAAGAAACTTACATGGGGGGTTAATGCAAAGAATATATGGGAAACAACATGGGATATATGTATCTTGGCCAGCTTTCTTCAATACATTGATAGGCTCCAAGGCTTAGGAAAAGATGTTCCTGCTTGTGTTAAATGTGTCAGAAAACCGACAGAAGTTGAAAGAATAAGCACAGATTTGGGAGCTAATTATTGAATCTTTTCAAACTTTTTCTAAGGAGCTTATCCCAGTGAAGTGAATGAAATGGAGCTTTCTGTTATTTGTACAAGAATTCTAAGCATACATATGGGGGAAATGGCAGGATTTTTAACACTTACATAGACCTACAGTATGAAATCCATTTTCATTTTTATCACGTGATTCAACATAGCCATTGAGCTTCTTACACCTTAACTTGGTTTAAAGGTACTGTATTAGTTTGTCCTCATGCTGCTAATAAAGATGTACCCAAGACTGGGTAATTTATAAAGAAAAACAGATTAAATCGACTCACAGTTCCACATGGCTGCAGAGGCCTCACAATCATGGTGGAAGGTAAAGGAGAAGAAGGGCACATCTTATATGGCAGCAGGCAAGAAAGCATATGCAGGGGAACTCCCCTTTATAAAACCATCAGATCTCATGAAACTTATTCACTATCACAAGAATAGCATGGGAAAGACCCACCCCCATGATTCAATTACCTCCCACCAGGTCCCTCCTACAACACAGGGGGATTATGGGAACTACAATTCAAGATGAGATTTGGGTAGGGACACAGCAAAACCATATCAGGTACTTATTCTTGCATTTCATTTTTAAGATTTCTGTTCATAATGGATTAATCATAAGTACCGAGAGTCTGTCTCAGCTGATGGTGTCTTTACAAACAACTTTAATTACTTTGTTATAAAAGCAAGTTTTAAATATTTAGTGGGAGACAGTAGAATTAATATTTCAGTCATATTGTAAAAGCCATTAATTTTCTGTTCCTTTGAATAAAATATTTCAATCAAAAGGTAAATAAAATGTATAATAAGTGCTACATAGAGGTATGCATTCAATGCTATAGAGTAACTCTGCTTGGGAAAAAAAAAAAGTGTGAGTGAAAAAAAAAATTTTTATTGGAGTTAACCAAGTAAAGAAAAATGGAGAGGAAGACAAGTATAAAGTCAGTACAAAGCTCTCTTCAGTCTGTCCTTTATTCCCAAGAATCTCAGTGAAAAAGTATGAAGTTCAAGAAATCCTTGTTGAATGAATACTACCCTCTGGTGGCCACATTGTACTTGGTGCTCCAGAACTGTCCCATTTTTTTTCTTCAAAATTTACCCATCAGTCACCCAAGACTGTGATCTGACATGACAGCCCAATATTTCTGACAAAACTGACATTAATACAGTCAAGTTTTAGACTTCCCATACAATCAGTGGTCACTTTATAGAAACAAATCCTGGAAAGAGTCACTAAAAATAAATCCAGGACAGGGATAATACCCTTCATGCAGGCAGAATCCATAGTGTATCCCCTCACTTCCCGACAGGATGAATGCAATGTACTGAATGTATCTCCCCAACATTCATATGCCAAAATCCTAACCCTCAATGTGATAGTATGAGGAGGTAGGGCCTTTGGAGGTAATTTAGGTCATGAGAATTGAGACCTCATCAATGAAATTTGTGCCCTTAGAAGAGACCCTAGACAGCTCTCTAGCCCTTTTCTGCTATGTGAGGATGCATGGAGAGTGCCAGCTATGAACCAGGAAGTGGTCCCTCACTTCCAGATCTTCTGGTGCCTTAATCTTGGGCTTCCCAGCTTCCAGAACTATGAGAAATAAGTGTCTGTTGCTGAAGCCATGCAGCCTATGTACTCTGTTATAGCAGCCCTGACAATGACTAACCACACATTTGTACATCTTCTCCTCAATGTTTCTCTAGCTTTCTCACTGCAAGGATTCACTTTTGCATATTGTTGCCACAAACTTTGCCTAGACCCTTCTGTACATATTCCACTTATCTGTCAAATCTAAAATCCTCTCCCATAAAGCCAACTCCAATATATTTTATCCCTTACAGAGAGTTTAAAAAAAAAAAAAAGGGTAAGATAGGGCCAGGCATGGTGGCTTACCCCTTGACATGGTGTGGCTGTAACCCCACCTAGATATCATCTTGAAACCCTCTGTGTTGTGGGAGGGACGAGGTGGGAGATAATTGAATCATGGGGGGAAGTCTTTCCCATGCTGTTCTCGTGATGATTAAGTCTCACAAGATCTGATCATTTTATAAAGAGGAGGTCACCGCATGAGTTCTCTCTCTTATCTGCTGCCATGTGAATGTGCCTTTCACCTTCCACTGTGATTGTGACCCACATGGAACTGTGAGTCCAATAATCTTCTTTCTTTTGAAATGGCCCAGTCTTGGGTATGTCTTTATCAGTAGTGTGAAAATGGACTAATACACCCCTGTAATCCCAGCACTTTAGGAGGCTGAGGTGGGAGGACTGCTTGAGCCCAGGAGTTCAAAACCACCCTGGACAACATGGTGAGACCACATCTGTACTGAAAATTTTTCAAAAAATTAGCCAGGAGTGGTCACGCACACCTGTATTCCCAGCTACGCAGTAGGATCACTTGAGTCCAGGAGATCAAGGCTGCAGTAGGCTATGATTTGATTGGGTCACTACCTGGGTGACAGAGTGAGACCCTGTCTCAAAAAAAAAAAGAAAAAAAAAAAAGAAAACGTAGGATGAGAAACCCTTGGTTTGATTGGTCTTCATTTCCCAGTGAATTGATTTAAGAGTAGCCGTTTTCTATCATCCCTCATTTCGTGTACATAATTATGGCCCGTGGACATATCTCATATGTCCAGGCTTTTCCCACCTTCTCTTACTCATCAAATTTTTAATCTATCAGCCACCATTCCAGGCCTCAGAGAGCTATGCATTCAAGGGTAAGCCTGAAAGTCTGGTTTCATTTCAACACGTTCCTCAGCAGCCATTTTGGTATAAACAATGAGCAGCTGAGTACCCAGTTAGTTCCACAGGACAAATCCAAGCAAATATTCCACAGGCCCAAGTGCTTCCCCCTGTTGACAAGGCCTGGAGGCTGCTTAGGATGGGCAGATGAGAAGATTAAAATGCACTGCCAGGCTTTCATCTTTTAATTGGTCTCTCTCTTTGGCATTCTTTTGGAAGACAAAAGTGTGGGATGAGGCTTTAGTTTCCTTCCACTTCACACAAACATGAGTCAACTCTAGCCAGAAGGGGTAAAGAACACTCAAATATGTGGCATAGCAGCCTCATTCCCAGAGGCCAGCACGGTTCACAGAAACTGCAAACCCAGCTTACTCCAAGTCCATGTCTGTGTCTTACAGGATGTTTACTGAGTATCTGCTATGCAAAATGAAATCAAAGCAAATTCCGTAGAAAATCTAACCAAAAGATACTCAGGTGAAATCTTTTCATGTTACCTAACAAATTCTGGGAAAATCACCCGGATGACAAACAACTGGAAAGTTAGGGAAAACATAATTTCCAGTTTCCAGTATTGCTACTTTCACACAATAATTTACTAAATAGCTGAAGATAAGTGGAATTCACCAGAGCTAACCCAGCAAATCGCAATGCCATAGAAGATCAAACCTTAAAGGGGCCGCTACAATTATCTAACAGCTGGCATAAGTGTAAATCACTACATATAAGTGAGAAAATTAGGGCTCTTGCCTTAAAGAGACAAAGTAAAATTGGTAGGGCTAAGCAAACTCTGTGTGTGTGTGTATGTGCATGTGTGTATACACACACATATATATATACACATATATATGTACATAGCAACAAGCACAAGGTTTGGGTTAGACACAACTGTTTCAATTCCAGCCCTGCCACTCTCTAGCTATGTTACAGGATTTCTAAGCCTCCCTCTATTTTTCCTTCTATTTAACCCAATTTACCTAAGAAGGTTGGCCAACTCCTATGTCCTTCCCAAAGGCTTTCTGCCTTCCATGGTGAAACTTATTTAAAAAAAAAACAAAAAAAGCCGGCCGGGCGCAGGGGCTCACGCCTGTAATCCCAGCTCTTTGGGAGGCCGAGGAGGGCGGATCACCTGAGGTTGGGAGTTTGAGACAAGCCTGACCAACGTGGAGAAACCCCGTCTCTACTGAAAAAAATAAAATAAAATTAGCCAGGCATGGTGACAAATGCCTGTAATCCCAGCTACTTAGGAGGCTGAGGCAGGGAATCGCTTCAACCTGGGAGAGGAGGTTGCAGTGAGCTGAGATTGCACCGTTGCACCTGGGCGACAAGACCAAAACTGCATCTCAAGTCGAAAAAAAAAAATTTTCAAAGTGACAAAGTTGGGATACACAGTACTTTTCCAGTACTTCTGTACACCAAAAATGAAATTCTAAGGCTGCCCCCAACCATCTGAATGGACCCCTCCTCTCAGTCAAGGGCATTGCAAAGTTAACCTGAAAAATGAGTTCAGGAGTGGGAAGTGGGGCAGGGGGTCAGATGCCTCATTCTGCCCGCCTCCCTTTTGGAATTCAGGAAAAGCTGACCAGCATTAACATCAACACAGACCTTAAGTCTGATAAGACATATTCACAATGTATTCTCTCTGAAGTCCGCTACCTGGAGGCTTCATCTGCACGATAAAACCTTGGTCTCCACAACCCCTTATCATCATTCAGGCATTCATTTTTATTGATAATAATTCTATCAACAAATTGCCAATCAGAAAATTTTTCAATCAACCTGTGCGCTGGAAGGCCCCTGCACTGAGTTGTCACACTTCCAGATGGAATCAATGTAAATCTTACGTGTATTGACGTATTGTATCTCCCTAAAACATATACAAGCAAGCTGTACCCTGACCACCTTGGGCACATGTCAGGACCTCCTAAGGCTGTGTCCTTAACCTTGGCAAAATACACTTCCTAAATTGATTGAGACCTGTCTCAGATACTGTTGGGTTCACACTTCATATTGCCAACGTATATACTTAAGATATTGCCCTTGGGTTTAAAAGTCCTAGAGAACAATGGCATAGCTGACTAGAAATCTGCTAAGGAAAATATAAGGATGAGACTGTATTAAATAAGAATGACAATCATTGGTGCTGGAACACAACTGGACATCTATATGCAAACAAACATAAACCTCAATTCAAACTGTCCATCATATGCAAATATAAATCAAAAAAAATCTTAGAACTTTTAGAAGTTTTATAACATTTGAAATAAATTTGTGATATTGGGCTAGGCAAAAATGTCTCAGATATGAACCACAAGCACAACCAATATAAGTGAAAAAAGATAAATTGGATTTCATCCAAATTAAAACTTTTACTCTTTGAAAGGCACTGTTAAGAGGCTGAGGCAGGAGAATCACTTAAACCTGGGAGGTGGAGGTTGCAATGAGCTGAAATCACCACTGCATTCCAGCCTGGGCAACAAAGGAGGACTCCATCTCAAAAAAAAAAAAAAAAGAGAGAGAGAGAGAGAATGAAAAAAAAAAGTCAAACCACTGGAAGAAATGTTTGTAAAACATGTCTGATAAAGGACTTGTATCTAGAAAATAGAACTCTCAAGCAATCCAATTTAAAAGGTGGGTAAACAATCTAGACACTTCATCGAAGATATATAGATGGCAAATAAGCACATGAGAATGTGCTCAATATCAATAGCATAATAAAAAGACTCACGTTTTAGTATAAGCTTTGTGGATTTATTAATTTAATGGACATTTATTAGGCTCTTATTGTAGTAAACATTAGATTTGCAAAATCATATGACAGGCGTTGCTTTTAAGGAGTCAAGATGTGTGGGGAACAAAGGTAAATGAACAATGAAATAGACTAGAAGTACAGTAATCCATCCCATAATGACTGGATATTTCTGAGAAGTGTATCCTCAGGCAATTTTGTAAAAATAAATAAATAAATAAAGACTGTTTTTGATGTTGACCTCTGACAGCTTTCAAGGCCCCCACCCTCCCCTTTCCTCTTCACCCCACGTCTGGGCAACCTGAAAAGAAAGCCCATATATACCATCTTTCCCTTGGCACTCATGGAAATTTCAAACTACCCATCCTGAGTGGCAAAAAAGAGGCACCCCATCCAGGTTCCACCCCTTAACCACAATAAAAATCTCAAACCACCAACCCTCTCCCCATCTCCTCACTTCAGACAAAATCTGAGCCCTTCTCCTGTGAATCTTTGGCTATTTACTTTGTGTGCCATTTGTCCTGACATCCAGAAATTCATGAAGAAGGAGCTAAGGCCTAATGTCTAACAGAGGACTCTAGGTGCTCAAACTAAACAATTAAGTCATTAGGAAAATGCAGATTAAAACCACTACTGCATACCTACAAACATATTAGTACTACCTTTAAGAATGGCTAAAATTTTAAGACCTCACAATAGCAAGTACTGACAAGGGGGTAGAAGAATAGAACTCTCATACATTGTTGGTAAGAATGCAGAACAGTGTGGCCAATGTAGAAAGCAGTTCATCTATTTCTTGTAAATTTTAGCATATACTTTCCATATGCCCCATCAATCCCACTCCTCAGTATTTACTCAGGTAAATAAAAAGCCTAGTATGAATGCTCATAACAGCTTCAAAATTCCCAAAAAACTGGAAACAACCCAAATCTCCTTCTAATGGATTATCAAACTGTGGTACATCCATGCAAGGAATACTACTCAGCTATAAAAGGATATGAGGTACTGATGATAGAAACAACAGTATGGGTAAGTCTCAAATACATTATGCTAAATGAAAGAAGCCAGACTCAAAAGGCTATGAATAATAAGATGCCACTTATATATACATATATGACATTCCCCAAAAGACTAAACTACAGGTACCTATAAGGACTAAAAGCAGATCAGGGGTTGCCAGGGCAGAGGTTAGAGTGGGAAGAGTTGACTACAAAAGGGTGCACAAAGAAACTTGGAGGGGGAAGGTAATGGGACAGTGCTGTATTCTGGTGGGCTGACAGTTACATACTTGTATGCATTTGTCAGAACTCAGTATACTAAAAAGGATAAACTTTACTGTAAATCATATTTCAATTTAAAAGGATAAGTCGATAGTATGAAAGAGCTATCAGAAGTGTTGCTATTATCTGAACTGATATTAACAGAAGTTTAGGATAGTAGCTTATAAACTTTACTGAGCATTAATAACTGAAGAAGGATTAAAGACTTAAATGTAAAACCCAAAACTATAAAAACCCTAGAAGAAAATCTAGGCAATACCACTCATGACATAGGTATGGGCAAAGATTTCATGACAAAAACATCAAATGCAACTACAACAAAAATAAAAATTGACAGATGAGATCTAATTAAACTAAAGTGCTTCTGCACAAAAAAAAGAAACTATCATCAGAGTAAACAGACAACCTACAGAATGGGACAAAAGTTCTGCAATGTATCCATCTGACAAAGGTCTAATATTCAGAATTTACAAGGAATTTAAACAAATTTACAAAAAAAAAAAACCGCATTAAAAAGCTGGCAAAGGACATGAACAGACACTTCTTGAAAGAAGACATTTATGCAGTCAATGAACATGTGGAAAAAAGCTCAACTCACTGATCATTAGCGAAATGCACATCAAAACCACAATGAGATACAGTCTCATTTAATCACAGTCAAAATGGCGATTATTAAAAAGTCAAGACTATCACAAGAACAGAAAACCTAACATCGCATGTTCTCACGCATAAGTGGGAGTTGAACAATGAGAACACATGGACACCAGGAGGGGAACATCACACACCAGGGCCTGTCAGGGGGTGGGGGGCTAGGGGAGGGATAACATTAGAAGAAATACCTAATGCAGGTGATGGGTTGATGGGTGCAGCACACCACCATGGCATGTGTATCCTATGTAACAAAACTGTACGTTCTGCACACATACCCCAGAACTTAAAGTAAAATTTAAAAAAAAAAAAAAAAGTCAAGAAACTACAGATGCTGTCAAGGCTGTGAAGAAATAGGAACGCTTTTACAGTTGGAGGGAATGTAAATTAGTTCAACCGTTGTGGAAGACAGTGTGGCAATTCCTCAAAGACTTAGAACCAGAAATATGATTTGACCAGCAATCTCATTACTGGGTATACACCCTAAGGAGGATAAATCATTCTATTATAAGGATACATGCACGCATATGTTCACTGCAGCACTGTTTACAATAGCAAAGCCATGGAATCAACCCAAATGCCCATCAATGATAGACTGGATAAAGAAAATGTGGTCCATATACACCATGGAATACTGTGCAAACATAAAAAGGAATGAGATCATGCTGTTTGCAGGGACATGGATGGAGCTGGAAGTCATTATCCTCAGCAAACTAACACAGGAATAGAAAATCGAACACCGCATGTTCTCACAAGTGGGAGCTGAACAATAAGAACACACAGACACAGGGAGGGGAAAAACACATACTGGGGCCTGTGGAAGGGAGATCATCAGGAAAAATAGCTAATGCATGCTGGGCTTAATACCTAGGTGATAAGTTGATAGGTGCAGCAAACCACCATGGCACATGTTTACTTATGTAACAAACCTGCACATCCCACACATGTATCCCAGAACTTAAAATAAAATATTTTTTAAAAAGAATCACCAGGACTGCTGGGTGTGGTAGCTCACACCTGTAATCCCAGCACTTTGAGAGGCCAAGACAGGGGGATCACTTGGGTCCAGGAGTTCAAGACCAGCCTGGGAAACATGGCAAACTGCATCTCTACAAAAAAATACAAAAATTAACTAGACGTGGTGGCACATGCCTACAGTCCCAGCAACTGGTGGGGTTGAGGCAGGAGGATCGAGTAAGCCCAGGAAGTCGAGGCTGCAGTGAGCCGTGATCACACCACTGTACCCCAGTCTGGGTGACAGGTCATCAGGACTATTTGTTAATACTTTAAATTCCCACCTCTGCCACCATTCTTGAGCCAGTGTGTCCCGGGTAGGAGCCAGGAATCTGCAGTTTAATAAGCACTTCAGATGATTCTGATGCAGGTGGTCCAAAAACTGTACTTCGGAGTTGTTATGCAGCATTATCATGGCAAAAGCTAAAACACCCTTCCGCCATTTTTTCATCTGAGTCTTACTCGTTTCCAAGTTTCAGCAACTCTGGCTATAAAGACAGAAGTATGGGCATCTTCTGGAACTGCCACTCTCAACCTATTGCCTCTGGATGAGTGAGACCCATGAAACACGGCAGTTTGAGGCTCATCACTATAGATGCAACCTTGCAAAGTGCCTGTGATATAGAAGACAGTAAATATTTGTAACATGGAAGCATCTGTAAAACTAAGCAACACATGCAGCTAGTCTATTTTAATCCGTCACTATAGTACAATGTTTCTTACATACAAGGTGCTCTATACATGTGTTCTGAATGAAATATTCTGTGTCTGTCATGAAAAGGGGAAAAAACAATGAATTTTGGACTCAGAAGACTGAACCTAGTATGTGATAAAGACAGAAGTAGCTGTGAACAAAGGAAAAGAAGGCTTTATCACTGGAGGCGCTAAGCACAACAAACATGATCAAATAACCAGATACTAAGGTCTTTTCCAAACGTCCAATTCTAAGAGAGCTATGGATTTCAGATAATCATCTGCTTCCTGTAATGAACAGTTTTAACAAGCTGGAAAGAAAGAAATTAACTTCACAGAGGAACACAGATCACTCTTAAAACAAACGTTAATCATGGAACATCTAAAGCACTTGTATTTATAGCAAATTTCAAACTGAAAAAAAAATTCATCATTTTCTGACATTCATCATTCCATTTGGAAGCTAGACTAGAACGTTATTTTCAAAGAAACACTGTGCTGAATTCCTGTGTGTAAACTAAGAGGAGGAGAGCTGGTCTCACTGAAGAGGTGTGAGGGCGGAGCAGGCAGAAATTCTGAACATCCCTGAGAAGGCACCTGCTCTGTACATCCCACCCCCATCTCCCAAGTGCCACCATCACCGTCTAAGAGCTCTGCTCACAGAGCCCCATTTGGAAACTTTCCCCCAAAATAAAGCTACAGGACAAATCCAAAGCCTTCTATTGGGACGCACAAGAAACCTAGCTTATTTCCTAAATTTTGCTTATTTCCAATTTAGGAAATTTTGCTGGATTATGTATTCGGCTGGATTATGTAACTTCACATGTATTAGTCATTCCATATATTTGTCTGATATTTTCACTAAACTATCCCAAACACGTAGAAAAGTCACTGGCTTTTTTAGCCAGTGAGTACTCAAATATCTGTTGAATAAATTGATTTCTAAATATGATATAGCTTATAAACAGCAATATATGACAGATCTTCAGTTTATTCAAATTCTCCTTACAGATATTGGTAAGAATTAAATGTCAAAGGTTAGCTCTTCCAGAGAATAATTGCAATTTTAGAAACCATTAAGTAAATAAAACTCCAATTGGTCAAAAATATTAGAGTAGATTTTTGTAGAGGATGGTCCATAGTCCTTTCCGCTGTCCAGCATCCAGGCCATCACCCCAAATACGCTAGTCATTACTAATGCTAATGTATATACAGCCAGCTCTCTCTGAATTAAACAAAATTGTGAAGAATAAATCCTAGGGGAAAAATACTTGGGTTCATCCCATATCATAAATAAGGTCTTAAAAGCCTTTTTTTAAAAAAAGAAAAGTAAGTTGTTCTTATCTCAGGTACAAAAATAAATTTGTACTACTAGGATTTGATCCACAAGTAAAACTTCATAGCTTTCATATTAAAAGCTTTCAATTAAAGACTTAAAGCTGTAATTCCAAGTTACGATTTAGAACATTTGATAGGTAAAAAGCCCATTAAGAATGCCTTATGTGCAATCATCAAAGAAGTGCCAACGTATACTACCCCTGAATCACTGTTTTTGTTTAAAAAACAGTTGGGAGGGGGTTGTCCTCAACTTATTTACGTAGCACTCCTCTTAGTGGCTAAAAGCTTTGTTAATAATGCAGTGCCTTCTCATCTTTGTTAGCTAGTGAAACGAGGTTTGAATTTCACATTCAATTGGTAGCGGCTATGGAATGCATTAAATAATGAACGTCTTATTCAGAGCAGAACAAACTAATCTTCAGGTGTGGATTGATACAAAGAGAGAGACATTCACAGAATTCAAAACAGAATCAACACCTAACAAATTCTTACTCTCCACCCCGGTGTTACATTACCTATTACATTGCTTAAAAGGTTCGTTCCTCCCTGCAAAGACACTTAGAAGGTATTCATTCAGATTAATGTAAAGGAGCCGGCTTGGAGTGCCTGTATATAACTTAGACACAGAAGGGCGAGCTTTCAAAAATCTTTTTATGTTATCTATAATTACATTAACAATCATAGAGATTAATGAGTAGAATAGTTACTGTTAATTGATTGGGTCAGACAAATACTGAGTCTGGAGAGAGGCACATACCTAAATAATATGTTATACTTGACAGCATAAATTCTTTTTCCACTGACAAGTGGAAAGACAGCAATAACTCTTCTGTGAAGTAAGAACAGCATAATTTTATTCATCGACTCAACCAACATTTAGTGAACATCTACTGTGCTCCAGGCAGGATGCTAAGGATACTTTCGACAGAAATGTCACTACATCTAACATCCTAAATACACATACATATATTCATTAGTAACATATAGAGTCTTTTACAAACATGTGCAGTTTTAGGGAACAATTACAAAATTTCCCCACATATTTTAATTATGACTTTGCTTCATCTAAGATGCACCGTGTATATGACGTGTGTGTGTGTGTGTGTGTGCACGCACACACACATACTTTACAAGGAGGAGACATTTTCCATCGGGGGGGGGATAATTTTTTTATTTTTTTTTGAGACGGAGTCTCCCTCTCTCCCCCTGGCTGGAGTGCAGTGGCATGATCTCGGCTCACTGCAAGCTCCGCCTCCCGGGTTCCTGCCATTCTCCTGCCTCAGCCTCCCGAGTAGCTGGGACTACAGGCACCCGCCACTGCGCCCGGCTAATTTTTTGTATTTTTAGTAGAGGCGGGGTTTCACCGTGGTCTCGATCTCCTGACCTTGTGATCCGCCCGCCTCGGCCTCCCAAAGTGCTGGGATTACAGGCGTGAGCCACCGCGCCCGGCCGGGGGGGGGGGGATAATTTATAAAATGTTCTTCAATTGTATGTTTTACAAGCATGTCTCACTGGCCAACTCCTTCAACTAAATAAGTAACTCTCCTTCTTTGTTCAAAAAAAGCATTTCAGCAATGAGTGACTGGGTAACATTCAGATACAGAGCTCTGTCTCAGAAAGTTCACCCACATGCCTGCAATAAAGAAGTCTTAGGATTTGCCTTGATGGTTCAGAATTCCACCAATACCACAGGAGAGAGAGCAGCTTCCTAAAGAGTGCTTAGTTTCTTCTTGGAACAACAACAACAACAACAACAAAATGCTAAGGGGAGGAGAAAAAAATGTGCATCAAAAAATGAAGCCCAATTTTCTACAAATTTAAATATTATTTCATAAAAACATTTCATAATCATGAGACCTAGCTTAAACTTTGTTTACAAAAGATTTTATAACTGAAAGGAAATACGGGGTAGAAATATGTTGTAACAGGCCGGGCACGGTGGCTCCCGCCTGTAATCCCAAAACTATGGGAGGCCGAGGCGGGTGGATCATTTGAGGTCAGGAGTTCGAGACCAGCCTGGCCAACATGGTGAAACTCCATCTCTACTAAAAATACAAAAATTAGATGGGCACGGTGGTGGGCACCTGTAATCCCTACTTGGGAGACTGAGGTAGAAGAATTGCTTGAACCCAGGAAGCAGAGCTTGCAGGGAGTGAAGATCATGCCACTGCACTCCAGCCTGGGTGACAGAGCAAAACTCCGTCTCAAAAAAAAAAAAAAAAAAAGAAATATGTTGTGACAGTCTCCTGTTATAATTTAACCTGAAGCCAAAATTATAAATAACAGGACTAGGAAATTGAAATTGACTCTGAAACAATATGCTCACTACAAGCTATTTGCTGGCAGATTTAATCCAGTAATTTCAGTAAGATATCACTTGTATTTTCTTTATAATTAAGTCCCTATTTTTTAAAGATTGAATACGACTATTCCATTACTATAATCAGAATATTGTTCAAATAATATGTTTTCATTTCCTTTGAGCAGGTTTTCTGTTTCAAAAACTAGGCTAATACCCAAGTGAGAACATAAACGGTTTGAGACACCATTGTATTCCACTGTAATTTTGTGTATTCCCAAACTCTCAAGTCCTATTTGGAAAAGGTCAAAATATTAAGAATAAAAACTACAAATTCAGTCCTTCCGTTCAGTTGCATTCTTCCATTTTATGTCCCCTTCTGCTTTGAGTTTCCCAACACACGGAAGCATTCTGACCTCTACTGCCAGAAGCTGGAACTTTTTTCACAAGTGTTTTTACTTCAATTATATTTTTCTATAAAATTCACAACATCCATAGAAATGTTTCTGAAAGCACAATCCACAACAATTTTCTTGACAGCTCACAAATGCTAGGAATTTTTTTTAATGTGGTATTTTCATTTGATGATAATCCTACTAAACGTTTTATAAGTTATCAAGCCAAAAGCAATTCTTTTGCGATGTTAATTCAAATTGGAAGATATTTTTAAGGATGAATAAATGTTTCTTAAATTGGAGTCAGTTAACAACACACTTTCGGAAGCCACAGACACTGATCCACAATACTGTTCATTTCAGATGTGTTTAAGCATTGTTTTCTTTAAGAGTACAAATGTAAGTTTTGTTAAAGTCACTGACTTCTATTGTTCTCTATTTAGATTTGCAAACAAATATTTCAAGGAGTAAATGGACATTAAGTCATGTATTCAAATTTATGAAATTGTGATTTGATAATGAATACACCAATTTGAGGGGAAGTTTATATTTCTGAAAAAAATCAGTTGAAAGTTTAAAATGACTAAAAGCCAAAGAAGAAACTAGGAGTATGATTTAAATTCCTTGGTTAGTTTGATTTACCAGTGAGTCCTTCAGTATATTTAAGAAATAGCAAATAAACTGAGATCACAGAAAAAGATGTCAAAGCTTTAAAACATACATACAAAACTGGTTATAACATTACAAGATTATGAGTGGCTATTATTTTTCTATATGTTTTTCAGCCAATTCTGGGTTTTTTTCCTTAATAATCAGAAAAAAATTACTTTTCAAATTACAGTATAAATAGTATATAATAAAGATGGTACATCCTTTATGGACACATGAGGTGAGAAAATAATTGAAAACTTAGTTAAAAGTGGCTTGAAGACAATGATTTTGTTCCAAGTAGCAAGAAATCCACAGTTATAAACCAGTCCCAAAATGTCCTTGGGGTCCCAGGTCCATCTATCTGCATGCTTTGTTGCCTCAGGGTCACAAGGTGGCTGCCGGACATCTGCACCGCACAGCCTCATCCAAACAGAAAAAGAGAGAAAGGGTAAGATTACAGGGTTATCCCAGCATCCTGTATCACTTGACCAGCAAGGCAATAGCTCTCCTGAGCTACACTCAGTAGTCCTCTGGGACACACAGCCAACCCAAGCAGCAAGGGTGTCTGGGAAGACACATATTTTCATCTGGATTTACTAACATTCTCATAAATGTCAGGGTTCAGATGGGAAGTGATGAAAGTATCAAGTAGATGATTTGTAGTATTTGCCCAGTAGATCATGAAAATTAGAAGGAAAAAAAAAAAGGTGAATTCACCTGGGTAGTTGTCTATCAAGACAAATCCTAAGACTTCTAAACAGTTAAAATAGATCCATTGCTCATGCCTTACACTTAAGTTATTCCAAGTAGATGGATGATTTTAAAGCATGAAAGGTGAATCCACAAAATAACCTAAAGAAACTAGGATACTTTTTGTACTCTAGGAATGAGAAAAATCTTTGTAATACAAAACCCAGAAATCATAAAAGAAAAAATAAACTCAACTAGATAAAAAGTTTTTAAGTTTTTCATGGAAGACAAAACACAAACTGACACACACACACATCAAGTCACCTATTAGGCAAAGAGCCAATTTCTATAATAAGGAAAGTGCTCCTACAAAAGAGGGGAAGAGAATATAAAGAGTTAACAGAAAAAGACACAAATTATATTTAGACATACTAATCTCACTTATCAGATAAATATAAAATCAAAAGTACGAGGTATCATTTTCATCTTTGGTGGACAGAACAAGAATGGGGTAACAGAACCTTTCATGTGAGGCTGATGGAAGTAGAAACTGGCCAAGCATCTGGAGTGGAAAAGCAACAACTGAGCAGCTGGGAGTTACCCCACTGCTGGAACTGCACACATGCAAAACGACCCGTGCCCATTGTTATAAACCAAAGCACTGCTTATAATTACAAATATGAGGGAAAAAGGCAAATAGCAAAAGAGGACAAGTTAAATGAATTCTAATTTATCCATACAATGTAACACAACACAATTGTATCACCTGAGGTCGGGAGTTCGAGACCAGCCTGACCAATATGGAGAAATCCCGTCTCTACTAAAAATACAAAATTAGCCTGGTGTGGTAGCACATGCCTGTAATCCCAGCTACGCGGCAGGCTAAGGCAGGAGAATTGCTTGAACCTGGGAGGTGGAGGTTGTGGTGAGAGGAGATCGTGCCATTGCACTCCAGCCTGGGCAACAAGAGCGAAACTCTGTCTCAAAAAATATATATATACCTAATACATACATATGTATGCATATATACACGTGTATTTTTTTTTAAAACAAAGCACTTTATGTGCCAATATATAAGGGCTGTCAAGCAATACTGTTAAGTAACGAAACCAAGGGACACAAGAGTATGCGTATAGCCCGCTCTCTGTATCTTTTGGGTTTAACAATCTTATATAAGGAACCTGAACATCCACGGATGTTGGTATCTGCAGGGAGTCCTGACGCCAATCCTCCAGGCATGCTGAGGGTCGACTGTATTGTGTTTCCATTTGTATTTTTAAAAATTAAGCCATGTATGAAACATGAAGAATATCCAAAACATTAAAAGAAGCCCTCTGAAGATTTTTTTTATTTACTATGCACAGTTGATTTGTACTTTCTCACCACACAGTGACAACTCGGGATGATGCAGAGCCTTTATAGAAGGGGCAACGGGCAACAAGCTGGCTGTGGAACTTGAGCTTCAGAGGTGACTTGAAATATTTTACTCCTTGGCAAAGTGCCTGAAAAGGGCAGGATCCAAAACATCTACTATAAATTCAAACAACTATGGATTCATTTTTTAAACAAATTTCTATTGTAAGATGTGACTATCGGTGGAGAATTTGCTCTCATTTAATCTTTAATCAAGGACTTTTACCGTTACCTGATATGAGTAGCACAGTGACAGATGGCAGCTTCATGAGGGCTAGAAGGAACAGGAAGGTGTGTTAACTGGCTTGGGAGAGAAGGGGACACTGGGAGACAGAAAAGTAGTCACGTGCCAGATAGAGATGTTTTGGTCAAAACAACTGACTGCAAATATAATGGTGGTCTCATTTTAAGACTACAAGGGAGCTGAAAATTTCCCATTTTCTACCTAGTGATATCACAGCAATCACAGTATCGTAGTGCAATGCATTATGTGTTTGTGGTGATTCTGGTGTAATTGAACCTACTATGCTGCCAGTATTATAAATGTATACCATGAACATTATGTACAGAACATAATATTTGATAATAATAATAATTATGTTACTATACTGTTTATCATAGTTTTTAGAGTATACCCCACTTATTTAAAAAAAAAAAAAAAAAAAAAGGTTAACTGTAAAACAGTGTCAGGCCAGTCCCTCCAGAGGTATTCCAGAAGAAGGCATTGGTGTCATAGGAGATGACAGCTCCATGTGTGCTATTGCCCCGAAGGCCTTCCAGTGGGACAAGATGTGGAGGTAGAAGACAGTGATATTGATGATCCTGACCCTGTGTAGACCTAGATAATCCTGGTGTTTGTGTCTTGGTGTTTAACAAAAAAGTTTAAAAAGTTAAAAAAAAAAAAGAAAAGTTGTAAACATTGAAAAAAGGTTATAGAATAAGAATACAGAGAAATAAAATATTTTTGTGCAGTTGCACAATGTGTTAAGTGTCATTACAAGAGTCAAAAAGTGTAAAAAAATGAATATTTTATTAAAGTTACAGTGAGCTAAGTTTATTCTTGAAGAAAGAAAAATCATTCTTTATAAATTCAGTACAGTGTAAGTATACAGTGTTTATAAACTCTGCAGCAGTGTCAGTAGCGTCCCAGGCCTTTACGTTTAGTCACCACTGACTCACTGATTCACCCAGAGCAGCTTACAGTCCTACAAGCTCCATTCATGGTGAGTGCCCTATACGAACGGAGCATTTCTTATCTTTTATACCATATTTCTACTGTACCTTTTCTATGTTTAGATATGTTTAAATACACAACCACTGTGTTACAATTATCTACAGTATTCAACACAATAACATGCAGCACAGGTTTGTAGCCTGGAAGCAATAAGCTACATTATATAAGCCTATGTGTTTGGTAGGCTACACCATCTAGGTTTGTGTAAGTCCACTCTATGATGTTCACACAATGACAAAATAGCCTATATGACACATTTCTCAGAAGGGTATCCCCATCATTTAGCGACACATGCCTGTACTCTACTTCTCAGTGGTAGAAAATAAAAGCAGCAATAGAAATGAGCCACAACAGATATTCTGCAACTTTAAAGACATGACGATGTATTCAGAAACTATACAATCTGAACTTGCCCTACTTCGGCATACTTTTCCGATTCCCATACTAATTCACCCTAGCATCTTCCCAACAATCGAATTTCTCTCCTAGTAAGAAAAGAGGCCACAAGGCAGGGAGGAGGAGAGACGTGTGTGTATTTCATAGTTCCCTACTACTCCTGTACAAAGTTTAGAGCCTTTCTCTGTTATAAGGGCCTATAAAAGGCAAGCATTAGGAAGGTTATAGAAACTTGCAAACCCTCCAGGGACCTCAGAATAAGCATGCATAACTGTAAGGGAAACCTTGGACCAGAGACGTTCTCTACACCCTTGGCACTGGGACCACTGTTTCCACCAGATCATGTCCCTATCCCATATCCTGAAACCTCTGCCAGTGAGCCACAGTAAGTCTTTACAATGTGCAGAGTAACAATAAAAGCTGCTATAGGAAATAACACCAAAAATAAAGGGAAAAATAAGTCCCTATTCTCACGGAGCTCATGACCTCTTGCAATCAAAAGCTATGAATGCATGCATGCCAGCCCACAGAGCCTCGAATTTACAACAGAGCAGCTTTCACCAACTAAAACAACTCAGTACATAAGCACAAAGGGGATAGTATAGCAAGTGGCCTGCAACAGATGAGGCCAGGCGGGCATTGCTATGCTATTCAACTCATCTTATTCCCCTCTATCATGCAATCTGTCCTCGCCTTATCACCCCGACTTCCTGAAAGAGAATTCTATACTCTCCCACCTTCGCATCTCCGATTTACTTCTCAGCGAACTCCTACTTGTCTTCCACCTTCACTCTGAAATTGCTCTAGGCCACTAGGGAATCCTGATTTGCAGATAACATAGAGATTTGGTGGTCGGAGGGGTCACTTTTCTGAACTCTTAATTTGATGCTATCTATTTCAATATTTAACTATTTCTAGGTCACAGTGTTTTCTGGAAACATGATGAATGCTGTGAGACTTCTCCCCAGAAATCTCTCTTACACACACACTCACAATGCAGAAGGTTCAGAAGCACTCTGAAACATAACCCTGGAAAAGTCAGGTCAATAAATATCAGCTTAAGAACTGCTGACCGGCCGGGCGCGGTGGCTCAAGCCTGTAATCCCAGCACTTTGGGAGGCCGAGGCGGGTGGATCACGAGGTCAGGAGATCGAGACTATCCTGGCTAACACGGTGAAACCCCGTCTCTACTAAAAATACAAAAAACTAGCCGGGTGTGGTGGCGGGCCCGGCTACTTGGGAGGCTGAGGCGGGAGAATGGCGTGAACCCGGGAGGCGGAGCTTGCAGTGAGCTGAGATCCGGCCACTGCACTCCAGCCTGGGAGACACAGCGAGACTCCGTCTCAAAAAAACAAACAAACAAAAAAAAAAACTGCTGACCGCTTCTTTTGGTTTTGGTAACAATTTTTTCTTACTGGTTACTGCACTTACTTTGGAATCTTTTTCCTGGGTTCCCCTTGCTGTGCTGATCTCTTAGACATGACTGTTCCTCAGGGTTATAAATTCAGGCAAATCCTCTCAAAATATTCCTCCTTGCTCATTTACTCTCATGATCTCAGGCATCATCTGCACACTTAGCAGTCTGAAACCTCTAATGCCAGCACAAACCTCACCTCTACAATTCTTACTTCAAAACCTACCAGTTGGTGGAATCCCCACCTTAGCTAACAATATCCTCAACGTGAGCAAAATCAAATTCACCCCCCTTAGCTCCCTGTCCCCGACATAGCCAGATTGTTTTTCTATTCTCTCTCTTTCTCAGTTCATAATGTCAAGTCAATATCACAATTCTACTTCCGGGATGGTCAAGTAGCTCCCCTTAGACCAACCCTTCCACAGATAAAAACTACAAACTTAGGACTAATGTATTTTTTTTTAAATTCTGACGGTACTGGAGAGCAGCTCAAAGCAGGCATTTACTGGAGGTGAGTTGACATGTGGAAGAAGAAACTGCACTAAATGAGCATCTAGTTTGTACTGCCTGAAGACAGGCCCTGGTCTGTCCATGTTAAGAGGCTAAAATTCTCATGGAAAACTCACAGTCTCATCTGCCTTCAGAAATAGAGGACAGAGTTCAGGACAACCACAGTCACCGGAAAGTAAGGCTGAAATTTCAGGAAAGACAGAACTAGAGAGAGAAAATATAAAAACTCCCAAATCTCTAGACAGCCCCTGAACCACAGGTGCAGGCTTACTCCAAGCGGCATAGTGAAGGCAAAAAGACCTGACCTGAGATTTAAACTGCCACCACTACAGGGAAAACAGAATTTGCAGTTTGAGTCCATGTAAATTAAGTGCCTGGTTTTGTTGCTCTTTTGGTTCTTTTTCAAGGCAGAGTCTCGCTCTATCACCCAGGCTGGGGTGTAGTGGCACAATCTTGGCTCACTGCAGCCTCCACCTCCAGTGTTCAAGCAATTCTTGTGCCTCAGCCTCCCAAGTAGCTAGGATTACAGGCGTGCACCACCATGCCCAGCTCATTTTTGTATTTTTAGTAGAGACAGGGTTTCACCTTGTTGACTAGGCTGGTCTCGAACTCCTGGCCTCAAGTAATCTGCCCACTTTGCCTCCCAACACGATGGGATTACAGGCGTGAGCCACTGCGCCGAGCCTAAATGCCTGTTTTAACAAAACAAACAAAACACACTTTTTGTCAAAACATCACAGAACTGTGAGTTTCCACAACTTATCATTTATAATGTCCAGGATATAATCCAAGTTGCTTGACATAAAGGAACCAGGAGAAAGGGCCACTTTCCAGGAGAAAAAACAATCAAGAGAGACTCCAAGATGTTCCAGCTATCCTAATTAGCAAGCAAGCATTTCAAAGCAGCTATCATTCCAATACCTAGGTACAGAAAGGAAAATATGCTCATGATAATAATGAAAGAAAATCTCAGCAGAGAAATGCAGACCATAAAAAATGAACAAAAAATAAGAACCAAGCCCAAGAACTGAAAAATAAAGTGGCTAAAATGAAACGTTTCACCAGATAAGAGTAACAGCTGAAGAGACGACCAGAATCAAAAGTCAGTGAACCTGAAGACAGATCAATAGAAATCATTCAATCTAATGAACAGAAAGATAAGAGATTGATGAAAGTAAACCTTAGGGACCTGTGGGAAAACATTAAAATAGCTAACATTACTGGATAACAATTGGTGCCCCAGAAAAAGAAAAGAGTAGGACAGAAAACGATATTTGATAAAATAATAGCCAAAATTTTCTCCATAACTGAGGAAAACACATTCAGAGATTCAAGAAGATCAGCAAATACCAAGCAGAATAAATGCAAAGAAAATGGTATGTAGCAAATCAGTCAAACCACTGAAAACCAAGTATAACCAGGAAATCTTGAAAAGCAATGAGAGAAAAATGACACATTACATACCAGAGTACCTTGATTTGAATTACAAGTTACTTCTCATCAGGGACAATGGAACTGGAAAAGAGTGGCACACAACCACTGCTCAAAGAAAAAAAAAAGTCCACTCCATTTATAATACCACCGGCTACCGGCCTCAGACATCAAACACCTAAGAGTAAACTAGACCTTTTTTCTCACACTCAAACCCTCCCAGAACTACTGATTCTACCTCCTTTAGATCTATTTGAGCTACCACATCTCTCCCAACAAGTAGCAACTTGAGCCCTCATTTCTCTCCTGAATTCCAGCAATAGCTGTTTGGCTGGCCTCTGGGCAACTCACATTTCAGAGGATGACCTGGGCTCTCTAAGAATACTGATTAGCTCATGCTTTTGCAAAGTCACTCAATGACTTCCTACTGCATTCAAGGTAAAATCCAAACGCTTTACAAGAGAATTCTCCAACTTTTGAATCTCAGGGTCTTTTTATATTTTTAAAAATTGTTGAAGGCCCCCAAGAGCTTTTGTTTATGTGGAATTACCTATAGGTATTTGCTGATAATACAGTCTAGGACAGTGAACAAATATGACAAGGGAAGAATCATTTCAGGGGAAGCCTGGAATGGCCTTAGGAACACAGGAAGTTCCCGGCGCAACACCAACAACCCTCACTACGCCTCCACAGGTCACCAAGGATACTAAATATCTCATTCTAGAACAGAGCAGAAATGAGAACACTTTAGGAAGATTTCTACTATTTCTAGATCCTGACACAAAGAATTAGGACGTTGGGGAACTTCGCTTTCAAGAAAAAGACTAGTTACAAAATAGTCAAAGTAACATACAACTTCCAAATGAATCCATTTATGCCAGAGGTTGCAAAATACTTTTGTGAAAAATCACACCTTGGCGATGAGTTGAACAGTAGGTTGTAAATAACTCCCACAAGTTTTACGTTCCAATAATGGAACACTAGGCATAAATGGGTTAAACCAATTTATTGCTAACTTTTAAAACGTATTTTGGTGTTACATGCATGGTCTATATCAATACAAATAACAAAACCAAAAATATAAGGTTAAAAAAAGTTTAAAAGCTTCCTCTAACTCCAACTGAAGTCAGAAAAACATTAGCACATTCTATGACAAATGTTACTTGGGGGAATATCCTAATACTTTATGTTTATCATTTTTCTTCTGAATATCTTCTAACATTTCATCTTATAACCTAGAAAATAGGATCTTAAATAGAAAATACACTTAGTTGAGTAACTAGCAACACTTGTAATATTTATTCACTTCTGGTTTCTGGCCTCCAACATTGAACATCCATAGAACATATAAAGTGTAGACCAGGGAGGCCAGGCGCGGTGGCTCACGCCTGTAATCCCAGCACTTTGGGAGGCCGAGGCGGGCAAATCCTGAGGTCAGGAGTTCGAGACTGGCCTAGCCAACATGATGAAACCCCGTCTGTACTGAAAATACAAAAAGTAGCCAGGCATGGTGGCAGATGCCTGTAATCCCAGCTACTTAGGAGGCTGAGGCAGGAGAGTCGCTTGAACCCGGGAGGCGGAGGTTGCAGTGAGCCGAGATCACGCCATTGCACTCCAGCCTGGGGGACAAGAGCGAGACTTCGTCTCGGGAAAAAAAAAAAAAACAAAGTAGACCAGGGAGATATAAATTTCCTCTGAATTAGATTATAATCAAGTCAATTAATCCATTCAGATTAAAACTTCAATAATTTACAAGAATACAAAAGTAAATCTACTCTTTTCCCATATAAAATGTTTTAAAAATATCTAAATTACTACTGTATTTCAATACATCCATAATATATTTTAAAAATAAGTATACCATAGAAAGAAACTAACAGCCTTTTTTAAAAAAGAGGAAAGAATGAACTATTAGAGCAGATTTGTCTCTGAACTTTAATTGGTCCTAAATTTATACCAAAAACTTCAAAATTTTTCTGAAAGATTTAATATTTAAGAAAATTACTAACAAAATCTAATAGGATATTCCACCCAAGGGTAACATCAAGAGAACAAATTTGAAACTAACTATAAAACAGTATAATTTTCTCAAAAATAAACAGTACTAAAAACATTTTATTCTATATACATATACACACACCTGACCCTCAATATTGTTATTCTAATTTTAACGAGGTAATAGGAAGCACAATTTTACCACCCTTAAGTCCCCTTAGGAATAATTACATAAATGAGGTATACCAAGTTCGCTACAGAAACATTATGTCAGACTAATTTCATACTATGCAGAATGTATAAAGGACGGGGATTATGAAATCAATAAATACAAAATCTACATAATATCTCTAGAAGTTCAAGTATATTAAGGTGCAACTGAAGAACTAGAAAACTTTTCTTTGTAGTTCTAATAAGTAAGAAGCCAAACTCACAAGATAAAACTACAAAGAGAGATCATCTGACACCACTTAAAATGGCTTTTATTCAAAAGACAGGCAATAACAAAAGCTGGCCAGGATGTGAAGAAAAGGGAACCCTCATACAATGTTGGCGGAAATGTAAATCAGTACAACCAATATGGAGAACAGTTTGGCGGTTCCTCAAAAAACTAAAAACAGAGCTACCTCAAGATCCAGCAATCCCACTCACAGGTATACACACAAAACAAAAGAAATCAGAATATCAAAGAGATACCTGCACTCTCATGTTTATTGCAGCACTATTCACAATAGCCAAGATTTGGAAGCAACCTAAGTGTCCATCAGCAGATGAACGGATAAAAAAAAATTGATACTTACACACAATGGAGTACTATTCAGCCATAAAAAAGAACAAGACACTGTCATTTACAACAACATCAGTGGAACTGGAGATCATTATGTTAAATGAAATAAGCCAGGCACAGAAAGACAAACATTGCGTGTTTTCATGGAGCTAAAAATTTATCTTTATAAATATTTTTTATAAATGTTTGTGGGAGCTAAAAATTAAAACAATTGAACTCATTGAGATAGAGATTAGAAGGATGGATACCAGAGGCTGGGAAGAGTAGTGGGGAGGTGACAGGGAGGTGGGGAGGGTTAATGGTTACAAAAAAAGTCAAAAGAAGGAATACGTCGTAGTATTTGCTAGGACAACAGGGTGAATGTGGTCAAAAATAATTTAGCCTAAAAACTCTCAATAAATTCGGTATTGATGGAACATATCTCAAAATAATAAGAGCTATTTATGACAAACCCACAGCCAATATCATACTGAATGGGCAAAGACTGGAAGCATTCCCTTTGAAAACTGGCACAAGACAGGGATGCCCTCTCTCACCACTCCTATTAAACACAGTGTTGGAAGTTCTGGCTAGGGCAATCAGGCAAGAGAAAGAAATAAAGGGTATTCAGTTAGGAAAAGAAGAAGTCAAATTGCCCCTGTTTGCAGATGACATGATTGTATATTTAGAAAACCCCATCATCTCAGCCCAAAATCTCCTTAAGCTGATAAGCAAATTCAGCAAAGTCTCAGGATACAAAATTAATGTGCAAAAATCACAAGCATTCTTATACACCAGTAACAGAGAGCCAAATCATGAATGAACTTCCACTCACAATTGCTTCAAAGAGAATAAAATACCTAGGAATCCAACTGACAAGGGATGTAAAGCACCTCTTCAAGGAGAACTACAAACCACTGCTCAGTGAAAGAGGACACAAACCAATGGAAGAACATACCATGCTCATGGATAGGAAGAATCAATATTGTGAAAATGGCCATACTGCCCAAGGTAATTTATAGATTCAATGCCATTCCCATCAAGCTACCAATGACTTTCTTCACAGAATTGGAAAAAACAGCTTCAAAGTTAATATGGAACCAAAAAAGATCCTGCATTGCCAAGACAATCCTAAGCCAAAGGAACAAAGCTGAAGGCATCACGCTACCTGACTTCAAACTATACTACAAGTCTACAGTAACCAAAACAGCATGGTACTGGTACCAAAACAGAGATATAGACCAATGGAACAGATCAGAGCCCTCAGAAATAATACCACACATCTACAGCCATCTAATCTTTGACAAATCTGAGAAACACAAGAAATGGGGAAAGGATTCCCTATTTCATAAATGGTGCTGGGAAAATTGGCTAGCCATAAGTAGAAAGCTGAAACTGGATCCTTTCCTTACTCCTTATATGAAAATTAATTCAAGATGGATTAGAGACTTAAATGTTAGACCTAAAACCATAAAAACCCTAGAAGAAAACCTAGGTAATACCATTCAGGACATAGGCATGGGCAAGGACTTCACGTCTAATACACCAAAAGCAAGGGCAACAAAAGTCAGAATTGACAAATGGGATCTAATTAAACTAAAGAGCTTTGGCACAGCAAAAGAAACTACCATCAGAATGAACAGGCAACCTACAGAATGGGAGAAAATTTTTGCAATCTACTCATCTGACAAAGGGCTAATATCCAGAACCTACAAAGAACTCAAACAAATTTACAAGAAAAAAACAAACAACCCCATCAAAAAGTGGGCAAAGGATATGAACAGACATTTCTCAAAAGAAGACATGCATACAGCCAACAGACACATGAAAAAATGCTCATCATCACTGGCCATCAGAGAAATGCAAATCAAAACCATAATGAGATACCATCTCACACCAGTTAGAATGGCAATCATTAAAAAGTCAGGAAACAACAGGTGCTGGAGAGGATGTGGAGAAATAGGAACACTTTTACACTATTGGTGGGATTGTAAACTGGTTCAACCATTGTGGAAAACAGTATGGCGATTCCTCAAGCATCTAGAACTAGAAATACCATATGACTCAGCCATCCCATTACTGGGTATATACCCAAAGGATTATAAATCATGTTGCTATAAAGACACATGCACACGTATGTTCATTGTGGCACTATTCACAATAGCAAAGACTTGGAATCAACCCAAATGTCCATCAGTGGCAGACTGGATTAAGAAAATGTGGCACATATACACCATGGAATACTGTGCAGCCATAAAAAAGGATGAGTTCGTGTCCTTTGTAGGGACATGGATGTAGCTGGAAACCATCATTCTCAGCAAACTATCGCAAGAACAGAAAACCAAACACCGCATGTTCTCACTTATACGTGGGAATTGAACAATGAGACCACTTGGACTCTGGAAGGGGAACATCACACACCGGGGCCGATTATGGGGAGGGGGGAGGGGGGAAGGATGGCATTGGGAGTTATACCTGATGTAAATGACGAGTTGATGGGTGCAGCACACCAACATGGCACAAGTATACATATGTAACAAACCTGCACGTTGTGCACATGTACCCTAGAACTTAAAATATATATATACACACACATATGGTATATAATCTATACTTATGGTACAGAATCTGTATACATATATTATCTACATATAGCACAGAGCAGGGATTAGCAAACTCTAATGCATGGGTCAAATCCAGAGCTCTACCTGTGTTTTTGTAAATAAACTTGTATGGGATCATAAAAAAAAATAATAATTTAGCTGTATATTTTTAAATAACTGAAAGAGTACAATTGGATTGTTTGTAACACAAAGCATAAATGCTTGAAGTGAGGGATACCTCATTTACCCTGATGTGATTATTACACATTACATGCCTGTATAAAAATCTTTTGTTACCCATAAATATATATACCTATTATGTACCCAAAATATTAAAAATTTTTAAAAAGCCCAACTTTAGAAGTGGCCATATTCCTATATTCTTTTAATGAACTTGATTAAAAGGAAGCATTTTAGATTTAAAAACAATACTTAAGAATTCACTGACAGCCAGGCGCGGTGACTCATGCCTGTAATCCCAGCACTTTGGGAGGCCGAGGTGGGCCGACCATGAGGTCAGGAGATCAAGACCATCCTAGCTAACACAGTGAAACCCTGTCTCTACTAAAAATAAAAGAAAACTAGCTAGGTGTGGTGGTGGGCACCTGTAGTCCCATCTACTCAGGAGGCTGAGGCAGGAGAACAGCCTGAACCCGGGAGGCGGAGTTTGCAGTGAGCTGAGATCGCACCACTGAATTCCAGCCTGGGCGACAGAGCGAGACTCCATCTCAAAAAAATAAATAAATAAATAAAAATAAGACGAAGAAGGAAGAAAAAAGAATTCACTGACATACTTTACATTCACCTTTCTCTATTCCAAAATCCTATTTACAGAATATAAAATTTTTTAAAAAAATCTGAGGCACCTCTAGAGAGCAGAGAAAACATCATAGGAGCATTAGAAACAAATCCTGACACAGGGAAAAGAATGGAGTTAATTTACAGAAGAAAAGACTAGATAAAAATAAGTCTAAAAAACAGTCAACCCAAAAGAATATATATATGTTTTATATATATATATAGAGAGAGAGATTTATAGTAAAAAAAAAAAAAAAAACACTTATACATTTAATTAGCAACTACAATGACCCATGGGAAAATATACTCAATCCATAAGTAATACTGGGATTAAAAATTAAAGGCCCTCGCCTCAACCCCACCATTTGAAAGCTGTATATAAGTCCCTTAAGTGGGTTTTCATTTCCTCATACGAAAAATGACAATTTCATCTGCCATTCCTAACAGAAAGGGGTTCTGCAAGAATCAGATGAAAACACACAGGAAAGTACCTTATAAGATTTAAGCCACCAACATGAGTTATGTAACTCCAGGCCAGTTAAATTAACATTTTTGCTCACACAGTCCTCATTCACAGTTAATCATTATCTCACTGACCTTCACATGGTAATTGTAAAAACAATCTAACACTTCAAGAATGTAAAGGTAAATGAGGATGCAAAAAACTAGCTGAAAATTATAACCCTGCTGAAATAATTGGCTTCTAAAAATTCCATGAGTTGGACCACACAGAAAAACTTTTGACACATGAAAAAACTTAGTTTCGCCAGGTGCAGTGGCTCATGCCTGTAATGCCAACACTTTGGGAGGCCTAAGCAGGCAGATTGCCTGAGCTCAAGACCAGCCTAGGAAACAGAGTGAGACTCCCGTCTCTGCAAAAAATACAAAAATTAGCCAGGTGTGGGGGCACACGCCTGTGGCTGCAGCTACTCTGGAGGCTGAGGTGGGAGGATCTCTTGACTCTGGGAGGTCACAACTGCAGTCGGCCAAGATCATGCCACTGCACTCCAGCCTGGGTGACAGAGTGAGATTCTGTCTCAGAAACAAAAACAAACTTTGTTTTCAAGGTGTAAAAGACATGACATCTGCCCTAGCCAGAGTTGTTTACTCCATTGAACAAGACTCATGGGATTCATGAAACTACTTAAATTATGTGCAAAATGTGTGCTTATATTCATTTTTTAATAAAAGAATCCATAGCTTTCATAAGAATTTTGAGTATCACATAATGAACAAAATTAGAAGCTCTATTGTCAGAAAATAAAAGTTTTGATCTATAAAATTTAACATATGACTAAAGGCGAGTCATGAGTTAAGGGTGAGTAGCCTCTCAGGTAAACTGTCGCCTTTTTACCTAACAGTACAAAAGAATTTTATAAACAAAATTTAAAATGGCAAATAAATCAGAATCTGAAGTTATAAGTTCCACATACAAAACACTTACAATGCATCACTGTTAGCAACAGAAAAGCACACTATTTAAGAAAATATCAGTCCACTGTAAAAGAGTAACACTAAATTATCACGATAATGTGGGAGAATGCTTAAGAATCTTTAATAAAGAAGGAAAGATTTTATAGCATGCAAACTAGCTCAAAAAAGTTGTCAAAATACAAATAACATAAAAATAAAGCACAGGAGGGGACAAGAACACCTACTTCCAGGGCAGATGCACTCCAAACGTCACAGTACTGGAGCAGGGGACATTTTCCATGCCTCCTGTGTGCTCAGCCTGAGAGATGAGGAACAGGAACTAGAAACAGGTGGCAGTGGCTGGAACTCATGCCTGGTGACTTACCTACTTTTTCTGGAATCTGGCCCTTTTCCTTACTTCCGGTGTCCACATTTGACCATATTCCCTCATTGCTCCAATTGAAACAGCTTCTTACTTGCCTCCTCTCATCCTCTGAACCCCATGAAGCAGGTTTTACTGCCACTTTGCAAAAAGAAAACTAAAGCACAGAGAAGTTCTGTAACTTGCTCATGGTCACATAAAACAGTCTACAAAACATTTTCATAGATGAGAATTTTATTCTTGGCTTTCCAATATCAAGAAGCTACTTTGTCTGTCTAAAAGTAGGGCTTGACAATATTTCATTTAATACATCTCAACTTTCCTTTGGCACCTACTGTATATACACAGTACAATGGAAAACACAAAGATGAAAACCCAGTCTCAGCCCTTTCAGTGTTCTCATTAGGATGGGAGACAAAGCTGTGCAAACATCACTGTTTTAAAGGAGATAAATATATACAACAGAGGTCCAAAGAAAGTAGTAAGATAATATGTAGAAGGAAGAATTACTGCTGAAGAGAATTATTAAAACTTCTTAGCAAAAGTAATCTAAAATGACCAGTGAGAAGATTAAATGTGAAAATACACATTTGCCAAAATGTCTGTGGCCTTCCATCACTTAACCAAGTCCATACTCTCTTACCTACATTCTAAATTCTGTTACCAAAGTATCTGTTATCAGTCAACCCTAGCCCCTACCTGAAACTCATGACAAGGAATGAGGCACCTCTTCTCCTGCTACTCAGGAAGGGGCTCAGAAACAAAACCTTAAAGACTCAAGGGACTGGGTTTCTAAAAACGGAAAACATGACAAACTCATGGGGTAATATTTAGGAACCAAGGTCCTCCTACTCATAGATAGCACAGTAGATGGCCTACTCTACAACCTCCTGAGACCAGGAAGCCCCAAGCCTTGGGTAAGCAGAAGAATCTGAAAGAAAGCAGAAATAATAAAGACGCTGTGAATAGAGAAAAGCAAGATGCAGTGAGCTCTCCTGGTACAGTAACACTGTACACTGAAGAAGCACTGCGCCCCATCAGCTAGCCAATTAAGAAGTTGGAAAATGCAAGTGTGGAAACCGAGAAACAAGAAGGAGGATTTAAAGAGAAGGGCAGAAATGATGCAATGGGATGCCATTCCCTGCAAACATATTTTTTTTAAAAGGCAAATTAAACAAAATTGGTTCTTTGAAATGATCACTTAAACATAACTCTAGATAGGAATTTTGTGAAATTTAAAAAAATTTTTAAAGGATAAACTACAATAAGAAAAATAAAAAGTAAAATGGGGCAATAAACAAAGACCTAATACAATGTCAGCAAAGGTGTACTTTTTTAATCTCTCTTGCTAAAATGCAAGTAAGTCTCACAAGGCCACGGACTGCTACTTCCCTGGCCCCCACATTGTCTAGAGCACAGGAAGTGTTCAATAAGCATCTTCTAAATGAATACTCCGAGTTGTTTTACAAGAACATTAGGAACTATTAACTAACATTCGAGAATCTAACTAGAATGGACTTTTAGAATCATATGAAATGCCAACATAAATGCAGAAAGAAATGGGAGTTTTAATCTGTACTCCCCTGAAATATGTCTGACTAAAATATTTTTACACATGACAGAGTAAGCGAGAAGGCAACACAGTTCATTTAACGAGGCTAATACAATCTTGATTCCAGATCTAACCAAGGCCCAAAGACAAAATGCAGGGACAATTCACTTAAGAATATAAAAGAGAAAAAGTCTTAGAAAAAAATACCAAATAACAGAAGCTAATAAAATATTTTTAAAATTCATAATCACAAAAAATCGCTTTTTTTTATTCCAAGAAAGCAAGGTGATATGGTTTCACTGTGTCCCCACCAAATCTCAACTTGAATTGCTATCTCCCAGAATTCCCATGTGTTGTGGGAGGGACCCAGGGGGAGGTAATTGAATCATGCAGCCCGGTCTTTCCCGGGCTATTCTCGTCATAGTGAGTAAGACTCACAAGATCTGATGTTTATCAGTGGTTTCCACTTTTGCTTCTTCCTCATTTTCTCTTGTCACTGCCATCCAGGTAAGAAGTGCCTTTCACCTGCCGCCATGATTCTGAGGCCTCCCCAGCCATGTGGAACTGTAAGTACAATTAAACCTCTTTTTCTTCCCAGTCTCAGGTATATTTTTATCAGCAGCAGGAAAACAGACCAATACGCAAGGGTAGCTTAATATTATAATATCTGCCACTGCATTTCACCACATTAATGGATTGGGGTGAAAACTCACATAATTTTAGTAAATGCCAAAAATTCATGTGATATAGTTCAATATCCAATTGTGATGAATATTCTCAAAACATGGAATAAAAGAAAGTGCCTATAAATTGATTTGTTAAAGACATATATCAAAGTTACAGCATAGAGTAGAAAAGTAGAAAAGTAGAAAAGCAGAAAAGAGAAACTTTTGACCCACTCCAATTAACATAGAAACAAGTCAAAGGTATCACATAAGGCTGAAGATGCTGACCAAGGTAATAAGAAAAAAATAATGAGAGAGTGGAAGGAAAGAGATAAAACTCTGATTATTTAGAGATGATTTGATCATCCAGAGAGAAGAAAAATCAACTCTTAAGAATTAGTAAGAGTTGAGTTCCTGAATAGAAAAACTTTTCAATAGCATTTATCTACACCAACCAATTAGAAGATATAGTTGAAGGCCAGGTACAGTGGCTCACACCTGTAATCCCAGCACTTCGGGAGGCCGAGGCGGGAGGATCACGAGGTCAGGAGATCAAGACCATCCTGGCACACGGTGAATCCCCGTCTCTACTAAAAATACAAAAAAAAATTAGCCAGGCATGGTGGCAGGCGCCTGTAGTCCCAGCTACTCGGGAGGCTGAGGCAGAAGAATGGTGTGAACCCGGGAAGCAGAGCTTGCAGTTAGCCGAGATCGTGCCACTGCACTCCAGCCTGGGCGACAGAGCAACACTTCATCTCAAACAAACAAACAAACAAAAAAGAAGATATAGTTGAATAAGATACCATTCAGAACTGTAGCAAAAACTATGAAGTTCCTAAATTTAATCTGATAAATAAGAAGTTAGTCATAATTTTTAAAAATATATTAAAGGAATATTAAAGAACAATTGGAAAATAAAGAAATATAGCCTGTTCACAGATGGGCTAACACATTGTAAAGATGTTGATTCTCCCCAAACTGATCTAAAATTTCCATAAATTTTAATCAAATACTAGCTGGATTATTCAAAAAAAATTCAAACTATTTCTAAAGCTGGTATGGAAAAATATGAATTTATAAATAGCTAAACAAATTTTGAAAAATTGAAGATACACTACCTATTTGACATACCTCAAAGTCAATAAAAAATAGTGATACTGGTACAGCAGGAGAAAAACAAATTAGGGAGAACTCAAAAAGAGATGAATGCGTATAAGGACCTTGATGTATTTTTAAGGAAGCAGCAAGGAGGGAAGGAATAGATTATTCAGTACATGGTGCCAGGAAAACAGAAAGGGGAAAAAAAAAAAGCTAAACCAGTGCTGGGAAAGGTTGGCCACTATCTCATACGTCACACAAACATAAAATGCAAATTAATTGGCTACCCAAATGTGAATATAAAATTATAAAGGCATCAGAAGGAGAATATCTTTGTTTTAAGGATCCACAAAATTCTTAACCATAAAACAAGAACGAATGACTGTGACATCAAAGGAAATCATCTGTTCAAGAAAGAATCCTATAGAACAAAAGTAACAAATAGGTGAGGGCCTTAGAGAAGATATTTGGAACATCTAGATATAACAAAGAATTATATCTAAAATATACACCAAAAAAATTCTGTACGTTAATAAGAAATCCAGTAACCAATGGCAAAAGGATATGAGAAGGACATTCATTGAAAGGGAAACCCAGGAGTATTAAATGCCAATTTAAAAACAGTAAGTTGGTCCTTGAGGAATACTGTGTCACTCAAAGAGAATCTGATTCACTGGGTGGGTTCATATTCATTCTCTCTTCTACCTGGCAGGGATCTGGATCGTATTATCTGAAAGTTCTCATTTTGTTCAAAGTAGTTCAGGCTTTTCATAACTATGCTTCAGGTGTTCCTTTGCTGGCTCATTAAACTGACTGCTGGTGTCACCAAAAATACACACACACATATACATGAGATACTTTGCACCCATGGAATTGGCAAAAATTCCCAAAAAGGGTATCAGTGATGATGCGCGTTTGCTGGTATTTCCTAGGGCTGCTGTAATAAAGTACCACAACTGAGTGACTTCAAACAACAGAAATGTATTATTTCACAGTTCTGAAGTCTAGAAGTCTGAAATCAAAGTGTCAGCATGGCCATGCTATCTCTGAAACCCACAGGGAACAGATCCTTGCCTCTCTGTTCCCACAGGCTGGTGGTTTGCTGGCAGTCTTTGGCATCCTTGGCTTGTAGAAGCATCACTCCAATTCTCCATCTTCCCACGGCCTTCATCCCTCTGTGCATGCCTGCCTCTGTATCTCAATCTACCCTTTTTCTAAAGATACCAGTCACACTGGATTTGGCCCACCCTAACGACCTTGTTGATTACCACTGTAAGGACTCTATTTCCAAATAAGAAACATTCTGTGGTACTAGGGGTTAGGGTTTCAACATATCTTTTTGTGGGGACACAGAGCAATGTAATATTAAAGAGTAAGCCTGGCTCATCCTAGGCCTGATGACTCAACAAGTGGAGGGAAAAGGAGGCTCCAGAAGTCTAATCCTCTCCACAGGGTGGGGTCCTCAGGGAGAATGTGTGTGTGCCAGTCCTAAGCTGAGCTTTTACATAGCCAACAGAATTGATGTAACCTTTCCAAGAGCCACACACTCTACATCCAAATGAAACTTGTTGGCTAGAATCTCTCTCCACTGGCACTAACTATAAACCTTCTATAGTCTACTAACCACAAGCTAAACATGGCACCCCAGAAACCATAACTATGACAACCCTTCAGCATACTAAATAGGCACACATTTATTCCCAAGTCATAACTTAAGAGAAAATGTTACAGTCAAGGTTTTGAAATGTAGAAACAATTTTAAATGATGGAAATTTTTGAATTAAAATTTTTTTAAAAATGTATTTTAAAAGTGAATTACCAATCTGAATTGCTGGGTAGATGGGCAAAAATGTAATATTAATAGTGCATCTACAGAAAGCCTAAAGCATTTTTTAAGCATAATAATAAGTGGTAGCATATTAAACGCAATCTTCTTTCCTCTCCCAACTTCAAATCCAAACCAAATACCTCCCCTGGACCCACAGCTCCAGGCAAAGTATTTGGCCCCCAGAGAGTGGACAAGAGAACTGCTGCAGAACTATCTTAGCTTCAGCAGGAGAGAACTGGAAGACCAAGAGTGGAAGAGCCCCATGGTAAGGCTTTGCCCACAGTTTATAGGACAAAGTGATCCACAGATAGACCTGGATCCCGAAGGGAATAACCACCACAGTTGCCATGGCTTCCAGGATGACAGGAGGTAGAGATGTTTTCCTGAAGGCAGAAAAACGAAGGAACCAAGGAACAGAGACATCTCCTGCTGGTGTCTCAAGATGGGGCAAGGACTTGCTGCAGATTCACTGCCTGCCACGTGGACAGAAACCACCGCGCTACCGTTACATAAAGCAGCCCAGAAATGGGACCTGAGCTGCAATGACAACACAAGAACAGATGAACCACACGCCTCAGGGGGTCCAGCAGCCAAAGAAAAAACAAACAAGAAAAGCCTTCCCAACTGCTAACGAATTTGAGCTCCTGGAAGACACAGGTGACAACTTGAAGAAACAACAAGCACTTCAGGAAATTCAAGTATTTTTTTAAAAATCTTTTTAAAACAAATATATACATATATAAAATCCATGAACAGAAATATTCAGCAGATAAATGGAAGCATCAGCACTACCAACATTAGAGACCTCAAAGAAATACCAACTACAGAGCAACACTTTTACAAAGAGATAGAAATTATGGCAAGACTCTGCAAAGATCTGTAGAAAATCTAAACGCAAACAAAAGAAGTTGCAAAAATATGTGAGATGACAATCAAATAGAATAAATGTCACTGAGTCAGATAAAACCTGACATTTTGTGGTGAAGAAAAATATTTTTAAAATATATAACAAGCTTCCAGATAAGCTTGTAACAGTTTCCAACAGGCTTTTCATCTACAACGCTGGAAATGAGAAGACTGTGGAACAACTCTACACATTTTGGAGGGACAGGTTCCACAATCTGAAACTTCTACAGCTAGATAAGAAACCACTCACCTCTCAGGTGATAGAAACTTGCAGATCTGCAAGGATTCAGAAGTTGTATTATCGGCTGGGCACAGTGGCTCACGCCTGCAATCCCAGCACTTTGGGAGGCTGAGGCGGGCAGATTGCCTGAGGTCAGGAGTTCAAGACCAGCCTAGCCAACATGGTGAAACCTCATCTCTACTAAAAATACAAAAATTAGCTGGGTGCGGTGACAGGCGCCTGTAATCCCAGATACTCGGGAGGCTGAGGCAGGAACCCAGGAGGTGGAGGTTGCAGTGAGCCAAGATCGCGCCACTGCACTCCAGCCTGGGCGACAAGAGCGAAGACTTTGTCGAAGGAAGGAAGGAAGGAAGGAAGGAAGGAAGGAAGGAAGGAAGGAAGGAAGGAAGGAANAGGAAGGAAGGAAGGAAGGAAGGAAGGAAGGAAGGAAGGAAGGAAGGGAGGGAGGGAGGGAGGGAGGGAGGGAGGGAGGGAGGAAGGAAGGAAGGAAGGAAGGAAGGAAGGGGCTGTATTATCTAAAAAGGGATGGAAGGAAAATATTTGAAAAATAAGTATAACTAAGCATGTATTAGAGATTTTGAGATAGAAGATGAAGAGGACAAAATACAACGATAGACCAAGATCCTGGCTAATGAGACTTGAATATATAATGTTAAGTAGGGAAAATCACAAAGAAAATCCTGCTAGGAAAATTCTCAGTCCAGACCTAATGATAGGCCACAGGGAAAGAGATACGCAAAGGAAAATGTATTCTATCCTGGTTATTTTGTTTACCCCATCCCTAACCTCCCCCACACCCCCCACATACCCCAGCCCCATCTATTATCTGGCTTCTACCAGATCCAATTACATTCCCTTCCTGTGCCACAGGAGCATGCATCCTAGAGACTGTGTCATCTTGGCTATTTGGCCAGTGGCTTCCAATTGGATTTGACCAGTGGGATGTGCCAGCTGAAAACAAGAAAAAAGAATGGAGACATAAGGCTAATTCTTCCCCTTTCTCTCTCACTGTCTCTCAAGAAATCCCATAAACTAAAACTCAACCTGATTGTCCTCCTCCTTGGCCCCAGATTTGTTTTTCTGGCTTCGGCAACAGTATTTCTTTCTCAAACCTTTTGGGCCATTCAGGAAGATGTCTTCCTACTGTTGCTACTCCTGTGCCTTGAATTCTTTGTAGGGTCTCCTACAGATGTGTAAGCTCTCCCCTTCTTTAAAGTCTCTTCAAGTCAGCTGTGAGCTGTTTCCTGCTAGAAATTTTAATATACATTCCAAATTTGGGGAAAAGGTACAGCATAGTGTAGTGATGACGAGAGTGAGAAAGGTACTTTTCTATATGAATTAAAACTTAGATTTAGTGTTACCTTGTGATTTAATTACATTTTTTATCAAGAGATCCTCTGGTTGCAAAGACAAAGGAAAGTACACAATGAAATTATATATTTGCTAACTTATTTGTTTGCTAACTTTTAGGTACAAACTTACCTAAGTTTATATTTGAGAAATATAAAAACATCTCTAATATTCATGATGGCAAGCTGTGAATTATCTGTTGACTTATGGCACCAGAATTACAAGTGTAAATTCACTAGGATAACGGAAAACTATTTACTGGACTCTGTCATTATAGACCTGTAATGTATTCCTTTTAACTGCAAAATACCTGAGCCACTACAGACTGCTACCAGTTGTACTGATGGCTTTCCTTCTCTTACTCAGCATTTCTTCCCTCCAGAAGCTACAGGTCCAAGTCACTGTCTCAGATCTCAATAAATAATAATTTATAATACCAGTATTATGCACGAAGCACTGAATTAATTCAACATTTTTTCCTTTTAGAAATTTCTATTGGGCTATCATTAAGGCTCCGGGCACTGTCTTGGTGCTATATGGTTTGGCACCTCCCTTAGAAAGCTTGTAGCAAAGACAGACAACTAATTACAAGTAAAGTGGCACAAAAGTGTCATTCTCCTTTAGTAAAACACTCACAGAGTGGACGTCATTGGAAGCAATTATGCTGTCACAGAAAGCACACCAGGACTGAATCCAGGGTTTGGGTTTAAGGCTTCCGCTTCCTTGGGCAAGTTACCTCAGCCATTTCATCTTCAGTTTTCTTATTTATAGGACACAGTTGCTTGAAGTGACTGGAACTTAGATATTCAATATATGCAAGTATGTTAACTTTCTTTTTTTTCCTTGAAGGGGCAAGTTTTCTTCAGAAGTTCAAGAAAAAAAAATTTACCGAATATCTATTATATGCTGGACATTGATCATTTCCTTCTATACTCTGTCCTGAGGTGAATGAAAGAGTGTAGGGAAAAGCTGGGCTGTAAAGGGCATGGATGAGGCCATGATTCTGTCCCCGAGTTGACTTCTAGAAAGACTAAGTTTATGACTACTTGCACAGATACCAGAACATATGGCAGGAATTTGAATCCATCTGTGGTTTAGTTTATCTTTATGTCCATGTTCTGCTTGTCCTACATTCACTAGCCTTCAATTCATGATTTCAGTTTTGACTCATTACACTCTGTGAATTTATGATTTATATAAGGCCTCTCAATTCAATTTTATAATAAAGTGAGGGTTTAAGTTTAATACAGCAGCATGTATTTTACTTGTGTGAAATTCTGCATTGGCAATAATTGTAACCTTCATTCAATCCATGGTTTTCTACTCTTCTCTGATGTACATCTAAAAATAAATACACACACACACACACACACACACACACACACACTGAACTTGTGGTTAAACACAATGAACTGGCTATGCATTTCTGTCTTCACTGCCTCCCAAAGTGGCAGCATGAATTTAAGTCAACAACCCACAAGAGCAAAGAGACTCAGAGAAGAGAAAGCAGTAGAAGAAAACATTGCACAAACTTTTGGAAGATGGAAAGTAGACAGAGAAGTGGTACCTGACTGCAGAGAATGAAGGAAGTTTAAACTTCAAGACCTGCAAAGGGACACTACAGTAGCAAAGCATGCAAGTTTTCTTGGAAAATTCTCGGAATGTAGATGCAACAGGTCCTTCAGGTAGGGAAGGGTAGTAAGGAACATGACTAGATATAGAGATTGGTTGAGAATCCAGAAAGCAGTTGGACAAGGATCTACCAAAAGTTTAAAAGAATCCTCCAACTTAAAAGAGACCAAAGCCAAAAGGGAAAATTAAAGGAACTTAGAAGAAACAGAGACAATTCAGGAAGAAAAACAAAAACTATAATATTACAATCTCCTCATGGAGCTCAAACAATATATTGCAACCATAAAAAAGCAAAATGCTATGAAAAATGAACAATCAGAAAGTAAATGTGGCGGAGATACAACTGAACATTGCCAATCTCTTCTTCCTTAGTAATAGATGACCCACATCGTTGAAGGCAGTGACACGCTCTGCTAAAAACTTCTTTTAGACTCCCTTACAGATAGGGTAACCAATGAGAAGTAAGTAGAACTATTTAGGTGGGCTTTCAAGAAAGTTCTCCTTTATGGCACTACCAGAACTTCCATAAGGGTCTTGAACTTGATCTCCTTTAAGACCCGGACTAGTCACAAGCAGAGGATGCCTGACATCTTTTAGTCCCAGACAAGGCCAAATGTGGAGGCACTGGCCACATCATAAGCTTGTACCACAAAATGACCCACCAAAAAAGCAATTTTCCCCAAAAGTGTTTCAGTTTTACAAAGCACAAGTACAGATACGGTTGCTGTAACTAAACTGAATAATGAGGCTGGGCATGGTGGCTCACGCCTGTAATCCTAACACTTTGGGAGGCTGAGCGGGCAGATCACCTGAGGTCAGGAGTTCGAGACCACCCTGGTCAACAAAGTGAACCCCTGTCTCTACTAAAAATACAAAAATTAGCTGGGCATGGGTGGCACATGCCTGTAGTCCCAGCCACTTGGGAGGCTGAGGCAGGAGAATCACTTGAACTCTGGAGGTGGAGGTTGCAGTGAGCTAAGGTTACGCCACTACACTCCAGCCTGGGTGACAGAGTAAGACTGTCTCAAAAAATAAAAATAAAAAAAAAAACCACTAAACTGAAAAACAAAACATGAATTTTAAATAACTTGGTAATAGGAAGCTAGAAACTCATCTGGAATTTATAAAGCCAAGTACATTAATTTCCTTACATAAAAAGCGTTACTGTAAATTACAGTGTAGCCATCAACCACATTATTTTACCAGAACTAAGGCCATACTTCAAAAGTATCAGCTATCTGGCAAGTTATACCTTTCAAGACTTACAAGCATTTTCCAAGTCTAAAAATGTTTGCAAATTGGCTTAAAAACAGGCAGTTTTATAAACTTTATCCTTCGAATAAAACACCTAAAAATGTATTTAATTTTCTTCATGGAAACTATAAAAGTTTTTCTTTTCTAAAATAGCTCATTAGGCTCATTTTTAGTAAGACATCAGAAAATGCTCTTCTTGGAAGATCTTAAAGTTGAATCCTCCAAACTAAATACAGCAGAAGAGCTAAATTAGTAAGATGACCCAAAGACATACAGGAAAAATACAAAAAGTAATTTAAAGAAAGAAGAGTACATAAAGAACAATGAATAGCTGAGACAAAGCCATAAACATTACTCTATAGAGACAAAAAGTCAATTTATTTGAAAAGAAGAAACTTAACACATGCAATCTATAAACTCAATTCTAATCTGAAAATTCACATAGATAGTAGTTAAAAGGAAGGGAATAGAGTCCAAGAACATATTACTAGGTTTTTAACAGTGCAATAAACAAGAAATTTTTTTTCCTTCAATATAAAACATTCCAGGCAAGTCAACTAGCCTTAGGTTTTATTAGAAATCCACTGACAAGAAAGAATAATGAAGAAGTGCAAACATGAGCACAAGGATCTCTGGGCAGAGGAGGTCAAGACCAATCTAGGAAACATAGCAAGGCCCTGTCTCTACAAAACAAATTTAAAAACTAGCAAAGTGTGGCAGTACACCTATAGCCCCAGCTAGTCAGGAGGCTGAGACAGGAGGATCAGTTGAGCCCAGGAATTCAAGGCTGCAGTCAGCTATGATTGGACCACTATACTCCAGACCAGGAGACAGAGCGAGACCCTGTCTCAAAAAAAAAAAAAAAAAAAGAAAAGAGAAAATCAGTTTGTACAAAATCAGATCAGGAACTTCCCTTTTCCCTTCACTTCTGAACAAAACCCTTTTGAAAGCCTCCACCCTCAGTTTTGTGTGCCATTTCAGAATAATTCCCTTAAAAACCTGGTATAAAGTGCAGCCCTTTCAAAGCATGAGATAGGCCTCTGATGTTTAAGTTGGAGCAGATGATAGAAACTTTCCTGTTCTCAATAAAGTTTCTATTTTTTTATTTTTAAACAGGGTAAAGCTATTTTCTGCTTCTCTGTCTCCAATTATGACTACAGACCATGCTCAAACTGCAGGACACAACTCAATCAGCGAGTTGTGAAATCTTTTTCATGAATAATACCCCAAAGTGTCATGATGATGTATTATTCCCCGGCACAGGGTATTCAGCTAAAAAGGCTCATCTTCAAATTTGCTTGGACTTTTTTTTATGATACTTGCTTACTTTCCGGCATCTTTAGAATTGGTTAAATAAAGTAAATTTGGCATGGTTTAAACTTGCTTTTTTTCAAAAAAACATGTTCAAAACTTGCTCAATCTAGAATAGAACTTGAAAAAGCAGGGGAAAACCCAACTAATACAACAAAACCGACTTCTCTTGTTGAATGAAGCATAACCAAGAAGTCAATCATGTCACAGGGCTAAAAAGATTTCAACTATAAAGAATTAGAAGGTATTTGTTCATTCATCCACTTACTTTTCTCAGGAATATTTATTGAGTGCCTAGTAAATACTTGGCACTATTCATGACTTGAAAACAAAATAAGTCCTCATAGAACATAAGGCACTTATATTCTAGTGGAAATAGCAGAACAAACAAAAACACACACACACACACACACACATATATATAATGCAGAGGCAGGTGATAATAAGTGCAATGAAATCTGAGTATGGAGTGACAAGGGAGGATAATGGCAGTGGGAAGGAAGAGGAAGTATCATTTAAGCTAAGACCCGAATAAATGAAGAAAATGTATTCATGCAGAAGGAACAGCAAGACAAAGACGTTAAGATAAAACCCAGGCTAGGCGCGGTGGCTCACGCCTGTAATCCCAGTACTTTGGGAGGCTGAAGCACGCATTATCACCTGAGGTCGAGAGTTAGAGACCACCCTGACCAACATGAAAAAACCCTGTCTCTACTAAAAATACAAAAAGTTAGCCAGGTGTGGTAGCACATGCCTGTAATCCCAGCTAGTCGGGAGGCTGAGGCAGGAGAATCGCTTGAACCCAGGAGGCGGAGCTTGCAGTGAGCTGAGATCCGGCCACTGCACTCCAGCCTGGGCGACAGAGCGAGACTCTGTCTCAAAAAAAAAAAAAAAAAAAAAAAAAGTAAAACCCTTCTGAGTAACAGCTGGAAGCCAGTATGAGCACAGTAAGCAAGTGGTGGAAGAGTAGGGGTGGAGATGAGATAGGCAAGCAGGGAACAGATCATGTGGGGCCCTAGAGACTGCCTTAAAAATTCAGACTTTATTCTGAATGTAATGGAAAGCCATTGTCAGGGGAGGAGGGCGCAGAGTTGGATGTATAATCTCTAACTTTTTTTTTTTTTTTTTCTTTTTTTTTGAGACAGAGTCTTGCTCTGTCGCCCAGGCTGGAGTGCAGTGGCGCAATATGGGCTCACTGCAAGCTCCGCCTCCCGGGTTCACGCCATTCTCCTGCCTCAGACTCCTGAGTAGCTGGGATCACAGGCGCCCACCACCACGCCTGTCTAATTTTTTGTATTTTTAGTAGAGACGGGGTTTCACCGCATTAGCCAGGATGGTCTTGATCTCCTGACCTCGTGATCCGCCCGCCTCGGCCGCCCAAAGTGCTGGGATTACAGGCGTGAGCCGCCGCGCCCGGCCTTTGACTTACATTTTTAAAGAGGAATCTGGCTGCTATTTTGGGAGCAAGGAGTCCAGGCTACTGCAACAGCATAGGTGAAAGGTGATGGCAGATGTGGCAAGAAGTGGTCAGATTCTGGATGTATATGAAGAGACAGCCAGTTGGATTTCTTCACAGATTAGATGTGTGGTATGATGTTAAAAAAGAACAAGAGTCAAGAATGACTTCCAATTTGGGAGCCTGAGCAACTGGCTGAACAATGAGGCCATTTGCTAAGACAGAAACATTGGGGAGATGACGAGAAGACTAGAAAGGCATCTGGAAGGAGTAGTACTAAGAGTTTTGCTTAGAACCCAGTGAGCGTGACATGCTTATCAGACCTACAGTGGGAAATCTTGAGTAGTTACTAAAATTTAGGGACAAGGTCAGGGTCAGGAATGTAAATATGGAAGCAATCAGCGTGGAGAAGACATATGAACTTGATAACACCTGTTAGGAAGATACTGTAGACAAAGAAAAGAAGACATGGAAGATGAACCCTTGGATGTTCTCACATTCACTGATGACAATAATTAGGAGGACTGAGCACAAAAAAATTAGAAACACCAAGTGAAATAGAAGAAAAACCTAGAGGGCAATGAAGGGTTTGAGAAGGAAGTTATCACCAACTCTATCTGATGCTTTTGATAGACTGACAATATTTTCTTCGTAACACAGGGTAATTCCAAATGCGTTTGATACTGGTGCAGAGGCAATATGTTTGCTTATTGTCCCCTTCCTCATGTAGAATGAAAAACATTAAACTCTAATGAGAAAAACTAATTCCATAATGAATTTCCTTCCTTCCTGTATTTATTTATTTATTTATTTATTTATTTATTTATTTATTTTTGAGATAGGGTCTCACTCCGTCATACAGGCTAGAGTGCAGTGGCGCAATCATAGCTCACTGCAGCCTCAAACTCCCGGGCCAAGTCAGAATGAAAGTTTATAATGAGGCTGGCAATGACCTCCCTTCCTTTGAATGTTATGAAATGGTGGTATAATAAAATAACTCAGGTATTTCTTTCCCTGTTCACACATCTAGATCAAATTTCAATCTAGTCAAGAAGGCAAAAAAATTTCATCACAGTCCCAGCTTTGGTACTAACAAGTCTAAAACACTAACTAAAAAGTATCCTAATCAAAAACATGACATGTATTTTGAAGCACTATACAATAACTATCTGTACAATTTTTGGTATGCATGAACTACAGAAATGTAGGTCACATGAGAGAAGGTGATACTTTTATAAATTATAGAAGAAACTACTTAGATATCTATTTCCTATTCTAGCTCAAAGTATAACTCAATGTTATATTAAAATGTTTCCCTTTTTTAGTACTTTAAATGGTTTATTGAACATTAACAATCACTAAAATACATTCAAACACATAAACCTAAAGTCGGCAATTGCTCAACGGTGTCCATCTGGCTGGGCATGGTGGCTCACACCTGTAATCCCAAGAGGTTGGGAGGCCAAGGTGGGAGGATCGCTTGAAGCCAGGAGTTCAAGGCCAGCTTAGGAAACAAAGCGAGACCTTGTCCCTACGACAGAATTTTTAAATTATCTGGGTGTGGTGGTGTGTGCCTATAATCCCAGCTGTTCCAGAGGCTGAGGTGGGATGATCGCTTGAGTACAGGAGTTCAAGGCTGCAGTGAGCTATGATCATATCACTGCACTCTAGCCTGGGCAACAGAGCAAGACCCTATCTCTAAAATAGAAAAAAAATATCTATTGGCAATTCTGTAACTTGCGTATATTTGATGATCATGTACTAATATGGCACCAACATCACAAGAAAGAACTTGTGCTGGTGAGCGGAAGTTGTATAGGATTTGTCATGTATAAAAAAATAGCTAATCTTACAGCTTTGGGTGGAACAAGGAAGAGAGCCCATTCTTTTCTGATTCTAAATTCCTGAACAATGATGAACTACCTGGCCAGCGCCCCTCCCAGGCAGCAAAGTATATAATGACTAAGAGGGCAGGCTGTGGGCATTCGAATCCTCAGTCAGCATTTACTACTTCTAGTGTTTCCTTGACTAAATTATTTTACCTCTCACCTCTCTTTTCCCTCAGTGGAAAAGAACATCTTCAGGTAAGAATAGTCCTTCATCACAAGGTATGTAGGTATAATGCACTTGCCACATGTCATGCATGTGGTAGAAACTCAAGAATACTAGCTGCTTTAATTGTCATTTATTCAGCTTCTCTTGTAAAACACACACACACACACACACACACACTTCACTAGTAGGTAACTAGCTATTCAAGTCAGCTCGTCTAGTGTAGGGCACTGCTACATTCATAGAAAGATCTTCAAAAAACTGAGTCAAAAGTCTCACTGTGACCAGTTATTACCAGTTCTGCCCTGAGTCCATACAAAAATTTCCTAATCTCTCCTACATGACAATCCCCATTATGCTTGAAGACAGACAGAAGGTCTAGTGCTGTATACCAACATAAAAATGCACTCAAGCACCAAACTGAGCATTCTGTACCCAGGAATGAGAACCAATCTTTGAGCATACTACTGGGGTATTTCAAAATCTTTGGAAAGGCCGTTCATGGGACTGTGCTGTAATTCATCAGAGTGGAATTTGCTATTGTCCATCTCTTTAAGCAAAGCCACAGGTTGAATGTGTTAAACCTCTGTTTCAAAGTTGTGCATATATGACAGCTATTAGCCTTATTAAGAGCCCTGACTACATCAAACATGTTTTCAAAGAAATACAACCAATCATTATTTAATACCTTCTGAAACTAAAAAGTACAGGCATGCATAATTTATCATTTCCTCCAGCTCTAACACATTTTTGATAGTTAACAGGCTTAAGGAGATCTGGAAACATCAATTAAATAGGCCAACCTTTTGATTGGATACAAAACGTTCATTCATTCAACAAGTACTTGGAAACATTCTGTCAGGAACTCTGGGGAACAGGAACAACATAAACAACTCAATCTGCAGATGCTAACTAGAAGAACGAGTTCACTTGCAAGGTGTATTTCTTCCACACTAAAAGAATTGGGCAAATATGTTGATGTTGCTTTGCTTTTCTTAACTAGCATTCACAAAGCTAGTATGTTTCTATAACTCAAATGCTGGTATGTTGAGAAGCAATCTTAACAGGAAGGGGAAAGTGAATGGGATGTTTAGTATCAACAGCAGTCCCTCACTACCCAAAGCACTCTTGGCATCCAGACAGAAAGAGAGTTAGAGCAATGCACCAAAAGACAAGAACCAACGCAGATTGAATAAATCGGCATACTCCCTGTGGTCCAATCCAGGACACCATTCCTCTTTTCTCTAAGCCTAGGAGAAGCTTTAAGGATTTGTGCTTTACAAATGGCTTAAGAAACACCAAGGTTTCAAGGCTTCTTCACAAGGGCCAACTGTGACTTTGTTGAGCCTTTTGTGGCTTAAGAGGAAACAGAACCCTCCTTTTCTCGGCTTCATCTTTCCTCATTGGAGGAAATCCAATGGGTCATTTGTTACATAAATGTTTAATATCACTAATAATCTGATAAAAAAGATAGGACAATGTGTCTTTCATCTGTTCACTTAGAGGGAAAATACAAATAACAATTTCTAATTTGGGCCAGAATATGGAGAAAATGGTGCCCTCAACCCCTGCTCATTCTGCAAACTGCCACAAAGGTTGCAGAGAGTATCTTGATCATGTGTATCAAGAACCATAAATCAGTCATTCGCTCTTTTTCACCCAGTGGGTCCACTTCTCTAACTGGTTCAAGAATATTTATTTATTTATTTATTTATTTATTCATTTATTTATTTGAGACAGAGTCTTACTCTGTCACCCAGGCTGGAGTGCAGTGGCACATTCATGGCTCACCACAACCTCGACTGCCCAGACTCAGGCTATCCTTCCACCTCAGCCTCCCAAGCAGCCAAGAATGCAGGTGTGTGCCACCTTTTTTTTTTATTTTTTATTTTTTATTTTTTTGGTAGAAATGGGGTCTTGCTATGTTGACCAGGCTGGTCTTAAACTCCTGGCCTCAAGCCATCCTCCTTCCTCAGCCTCCCAAAGTGCTGGGATTACAGGCATGAGCCACCATGTCTGGCTGACACCCTGTTTTATTAAAGGTACAAGTTCTTTGCATTTTTCCTCACTTTATGAAATAAGTCCATTTCTAGCTTTCAGTGCATCAGTACATTGCAAGAATCCAGAATGACTGACACTGCACTGGAACCCTCCCAGTTCATCAGGAAATACTTTGACATTCTGTTTACACTTCCTGGAGTCAGGCTATTCTAACGGCATTCCTGCCCTGGTTCCTATTTGTGTAAATCAGTTCCTTCCCAAGAGGATTTCATGAGCTCCCTCATCTCTTGCCACCCCTTCTCTTTTCTAGGATCCTTTCTTATTTCCCATGTAAAGATACTGTGTTCAAGAAAGCATAAAACACTGCATAAAGAAAAAAATGGGGCCAGGTGTGGTGGCTCATGCCCTGTAATCCCAGCACTTTGGGAGACCAAGGCTGGCAGATCACTTGAGGCCAGGAGTTTGAGACCAGCCTGGGCAATACAGTGAAACCCTGTCTCTACCAAAAAAAAAAAAAAAAAATACAAAAATTAGCCAGGCATGGTGATGCACACCTGTAGTCCCAGCTACTCAGGAGGCTAAGGCAGGAGAATCACTTGAACCCAGGAGGCGAAGGTTGCAGTGAGCCAAGATCACACCACTCTACTCCAGACTGGGCAACAGAGTGAGCTCCTGTCTCAGAAAACAAAAGTAAAAGAAAAAAGTGAGAGGAAAAAAGAAACAAATAGGTATTAAGACATTTCTTGGCCATTCAAACCTACCTTGAGAAATCCATAGTGCTAGAAATCAAAGAGTGGACGCTTACCAAAGGAATGGAGATTCATGTGCTCTCTGGAAGAAACTCTCTTGAGTGATAAAAAGCATTCTGTATCTTGACTGGGTTCTGGTGACTTGGGCATATAGGTCTGACAAAACTCCTACAATGGTATACTTAAAATCAGTACATTTCACTGTAAGTAAAATGTTATCTCAGTACGGTACTTCAGTAAGAATAAATTACTCTGAGCAATGTCTGGAAGCTATGCTGTATGCAACTTTAAGATTTCACACACGACAAGTTAAAAAAGGCCAAAATGCTCCAGCCTAGTGCACAGATGGGTTAGCCCCACTGCAGCCTCGGCTCAAATGCTGCCTTCTCTGTGCGCCTGCCCTGACTCACCAGGTGGACTTGGGCTGCCAATGCCATCACAACGCACCGGATGAACTTTATTATCTGACGGCACTGCTGGGTTTGTCTGTGCATCTGCTTCTCATGGGGGCTGCCTCTCTTTGAAGGTCCAGGTAAGGGCTAAGAATTTGGTGACTGAATCTATAATCCCGGCAAGTGCCTGGCACACAGTAGGCACATAGTAGGTATTTTTGAGATGATAAATGTAAGTCCCCGTGAGGGAAATCATCAAGTGGAGGACAGTAGAGTAAGGTGACTCAGGAAGAGGGTTGAGGTAGAAGAGGAAATGCTGAGTAAATAGACAAGTACACACTGGCATGCAGATGAAGACACATCCTGTAGCACGTCCCAACCAAACAACTACAACCAATAAAGCTTAAGACACTGAGGCAAGTTTCCACTGGAAGAAGAAATGAGTTCTGGTCCTTAAAATCCTATTTTGTAATGTTGTTAAGGTTACGACTTTATTCATACTTTTATTCAACAAGCATTTAGCAGGCACCGTGCCAAACACTCAAGCAATAAATAAGATACGATTCCTGCCCTCAGTTAGCTCATAGACTAATATAGAAAAACGAATAGAACCACAAAATGCAAAAAGAGAGATTTATGTAAGACAGGAGAGAAAGGAATGCATGAGGCTGGAGGTTTGGCGATTTCAGGAAGGCTTCACATAAAGGTTGATTTTAGCCCAAGTATGGAAGAATGAAGAGGTGTTTCACTAGGTTACAAGGAATAACAAGTATTCCATCCATACAAAAACGCGGAGGTGACAAAACTGCATTCTGTGCAAGAAGAAACACAAGCAACGGATTAGGGAGCATTTGTTGCTCTACCACCAGCATCCATTTAACTGGCACAACCACCAGGGGAGATTAAGAGGAAAAACCTGAGACCTACAGGATTTAAATATCAGAGCCCAGACCAGGTGCAGTGGCTCACACTTGTAATCACTACGGTAAATACTTGTTAAAAATTGTAGTGTTACAAAGCAATTCTTACGCTAGCTGCTGCAGCTAAAATCACTGGAAGACTCAGAGTACAAGTCCTTCACATGCAACCCTTTAAAATGATTTTAGCTGCAGCAGCTAGTGTAAGAATTGCTTTGTAACACTACAATTTTTAACAAATATTTACCATAGTGTCTTAATATCTGTTGATTGAAATTATATATAATTACTAAAAATACTTCCATTAGCACCAAAGTCAAAAAAAGTTAAAAGGTGGTGAACAGCACATTCCAGAAGTATAAAACTTGGGGCAGGTGGAGAAACAGACCAATTAGAAGCGAGGAAGGACTCATATTCTAGTGCCAGACTTGGCAATGAGCTCAGGTTGACATCCTTTACAGGGTGACAACAATACCGAACAAATCCAATCCAGAGATAACAGGAAGGGCAGGTGAGCAGAAAGGTGGTGAATTAAGTTAGCCTGTTCTGCTCCAGCCATAAAAATTACTATTGTATTTGAACCTCAACCTAGATAGCAACATTAACTTACAGACTAGAAAACCGTGACCAGCCAATGCAAAGTGCTACATACCCCAGTTTCAATCTCATTAGTATTTTGTCTGTTTACCACATGGCTTTCAGACGACCCAAAACAGAGAGACAATGGCAACTATCAGGCATAGAAAATTAAAAGGTACTGCAGAAGAGGCCTAAAATTAGAGTCCAGGCTGTATTTTCTACCACTTCATCAGCCACTGCGTAGCCTTGTTAGATTCAAGCTTCCCCTCTGCCTTTGCCTTCAAACCATTACTTGGTTTTAAACTAGTGTTTAATCATAAACCAGCCCTGCTACATTATTAATGTTTCAAACAGCCTTTCCAACCACGTAATAATCCAATATCATTATGTTGAGCTATCTTAAAGGGTAGCTTTCCTACATTTGTTTTGAATTGCAAAATTGGCATGAGTAGACAAACCAGTTTTTATGTATACTCAAGTGTTATAAGTGCAATTTGAAATAAATAAAAACAAGATTCATAAAATGATAATAATTGGCAGAATAACCACCAGCTCTTACCTCACTCTTTCTCCTCCACTCTAAAAAATAAACTTTGGTTATGAGAATAAGACATTAGCTACTAAAAATCACAGATAGAAAATGGAAATGGCAAGGGAATGCTGACATGGAGTCCAGTCACCATTCAAAACTTTACAAGGTTATTGGAGTTGACTTTGGGGTATTCAAAGCTGCAGTTGCGAATAAAAGTAGCAGATTATATGTAATACATATAGAATATATAATACATATGTATTTATGTACATATATATACAATATATACATTTAAAAACCCTCCTATATTTCAGTAATGTGTAAAGGAATAGGGCAAAATGTAGCACGAATATCAGCAAGCCAGAGAAATAATACTTTACAAATACACATTTGAATCAACCTTTTATCTTCAAATTAGGGGTTCTTAAAGAGGTTGCGGCAATGACAGAGTCATTCATCCTGCTTCTTTTGGCCAGAACAGTATTTTAAAATATGTGCTTTGGTGGCAAAGGCAAAGCTGACAAGAGAGAGAAACGTGGACACTGGAGAAACAAAATAGCCCTAACAGTGAGCACACTGTGGTCATTTCAAATGCCCAGGGTATACTAAAAGTATCTGAACGTGTAAATTACTCATATACACACAATGAAGACAAACATACTGCCTTGCTCCAAGTGGGATGAAAAAAATAATAATTTTAATTTCATTAACTATATTAAAAGGATATGACAGTACCTTTAGGAAGATCCAGCTCTAACGATGAACAAAATACCTTATAGAGGTGCCAAATCATTGCTGATAAACACCTTTACCTAGACTGCGATGAGAGTGAATACAGACCACATGTACTATGCGCAATGATATCTTTTATCACAATACACTTTTCCCCTGTTCACTATATACAAATTTCTTGGAGAAAACCTACATAATTATGAGCAAGCAGGGACAAAAAAGGAATTCATCGTTTTCCAAAATGTGCATAGTAAAAAAAGGGAAGCGTGTGAAATCATTCGTATTCACGTTTCCTGAAGCAAATACAAAGCACGCAGATGCAAACTCCACACAGAAGCCATGTATGGCCAAAACATGTCCCCATGTCTCCCCTTCTCCCTCCCTCAATCCCCAACACTCAAACACAAAATGGCAAGTTTGTTTTCCAAAATTACGCAGAACACACACTGCTAATGGAAAATTACAGTTGGAAGTCTTGGCTTTTCCAAGTTTATGAATGAGGGAAGTTATTTCTCTTAACTAGATTGCTGGAATTTTTCCACTCTCATTTCAATTCAAAATACAGTGTTTATTCTTCTCTCAACTTCCCATGCCCCTCCCTTCACATCTTTCTAAGTCACCTTCAGACCAAAGTTTCAATCTAAAAAGACACTAAAAGCTCATTCCTTAGACCTCCCTACTGTCCCGTGGGTAATGCTACTCACATTTCACATTCCTTTATTTAGCGTAAGAAATGTAACGTTTAAAGTTTATTCTTTCTTTCCACACACATACGTGTATTTCTTTAAGGAAAAATAAATTATTTTCAATTACTGTTCGCTTTAGAATTCTTAAACATGTTCTTTTTTCCGTGGAATAATCTTTAAGCCTAATTCAAAGTTTTAAATACGTTAACTAAACCAGCACGTGGCATCAATAACTCCTAAATGACTGCAGGGCTGGTGCACGCCCCAATTTTCAGCAGTGGTTCCTGATTCACATCTGCTTAGAAGACTTTTGCCTCGTTTTAAAAGCGTCCGGTAGAATAACAGCTAGAAGTCCTGATGTTAACCTTCTACAGATAAATGTAGCCCCAAGGCGTTAATGAAGAGACCCGCTCTTTTTCAGGGGGAAAGAAGGGTATGGAAGATCTTGTCTGTGAGACACAGCTGGGAGGGTAACAACTCTTCAGTGAGTGACCGTAGAATCTCAGTCTCATCAAAGCTGAAAATGAAAAAGCACATGTCCCGCCCCTACCCCCTGGGCTTGGATGCGGCCCCAGAGAAATCACCCTTCCAGGTGGGCCTTCGTGTGTTACCTCCTACACCTGCCCTCCCACCCACCCTTCCTTTCCACTCCCCCCTCCACACTGAATACACTGGCTTCTCAGGTATAAGGTGAGCATCCCCACTTCTAGGCACTCCGAGGGAATGCACCCGAGAGCCCTGGCCCAGCTCTGCACCGCGCGCTCTGGGCTGTGCCCAGCAGAGACGCCCCAGGCGAGCCAGGGCCGACCGCGCTGCTCCTCCCGGACGCGCGGTGCAGACACCCGGCGGGCGAGCGCCCACCTCTGCCCTAGGAAGCCAGTGACACCGTCAGGGGCCAGGAGTTAGGGCAGCGCTAATTTAAGCTGGACATGAAGATGCAGGAGCGGCAGAACCCGCAAAGTCCCCAAAAGTGGACAAGCAAACCAGCTTCTTCGCGCCGGCTGGATCGCCGAGGAAGCTAAAGTGCAGAGTGACCGGGGCTGCAGTCACCTCGCGACGACCGCCCCGAGGCAGTCAACAACCTGCGGAAGGGAGAGCAGTGAAAGGCACTCACCTCCACCCATCTCTGAGCCTCGGCGAACGCGACGGAGCAGTTGGCCTCTGCCTCCTCCAGCCCTTCCATGGCTAGGACAAGAGAGGGAGAGACTCAGTGGATGCGTGGAGGGGCGGGGGTGTCCCCACGCGTCTGGGCCCCACGGACAGGGAGGGCACGCGGGCCGCAGCCAACTCCGGCTTCCGCTCCGGTTGCGAAGGCGCCCGGGTTCTCGTTCCCTTTGTTGCGCTGTGCAATTCGTTAAGGTCTCCAACCTACAAGAACGTGAAGACTTGGCTTTCTCTAAACTCCCGAAAGCGACCCAAGGTCCGCGGGGACCCGGGCAGCCAGGCAGGACGCGGGAGGCGAAGCGGGCGCCCGGAGGCAGCGCGCGGCACCAGCCCCGACGACAGTTTGGACTTCAAAAGTCGCAGCGCCGCCGCCGTCCTCCCCGCGGTGGCCCCGCCCCGGCCCACCCCACCGCCAGCCCGGGGCCGGCCGAGTCGCCGCTTCCGTCCGCCCCTCCCGTGGCTCCCCGGGGCTCCCGGCCGCTGCCGCCTCTGCGGTCAGACTGTCTGGTCCGGGAGATGCCACCGTCCGCCAAGGGCCGCGGCCCGCGCCCCGAAGGGACGCGCCGCCCTGCACGCATCCTTCCCGCACCCTCCCGCCTGGCCGCTGCCCTCTCCCGGGCCACTGAGAGCTGCGCCCTCCCTGCTCGCGGCCGCCCGGCCCGCTTGACATACCAAGAATAGCTGCACACAATTGTACCTTTCCCGGCCAAGAAACTTCCCCCGCTGGGGAGCGCGGCCCGCCTCCCTCACCTGAGCCCGGGCCAGCAGAGCCCGCTACCCGCTCTCCCGCAGCGATCCAGCCCCGCCGCCAGGTGCGCACCCTCCCCTCCCACGCTCCCGCCCCCAGCGGCGGCCCGGCCCTCCAGGCTGCAGAGCAGGGTCGTGGCCTTGGCACGTGCGGCCGCTTCCCCACGGCGGAGTCCTGCCCCCGCTCCGCCCGACTTCCAGGTGGGTGCGGTGGAAGGAGGGTCCCTGCCCCTCCACCACGGCTCGCCGCTGAGGGTTCGAGCGAGCGGGAGAGTTCCTTGCATTCCCCACTTCCCGCCCGCTCAGCCCAGTTTAGGCTGTTTGATGATCGCCCTCGCGCTGAGCGTCAAAACTCCCACCATTCGTGGTTTAAGGATACTCAGGGGACAGCGAAGTGGCAGGTTATGCGGTATCCGTAGCGGCCCTGGGTGGGTGTGCAGGGCCGCGGGGCAGGAGGCGCACGGGTCGGTTTGCGTGGGTCCTTTTCACACCAGTGCTCAAATCAGGTCTCCACAAAGGAGTCTACTCAGCTGTCTGAGCAACCTGGGCCCTCACTCCGCGCTCCTGAGGCACTATCCAGGCCACAGGTTGATGGCTTCATCTTTGGAGGAAGATAAAGACCAGTTTGTACTCTGCTGAAACTAAAGCAAACCCTTGTTCTTATTTTTCTGGTTGTTTACTTTTTATGAAGAAAAACATTAGATATAGAGCAGAGACTAGTGGAATACTACCTAAAACCTAGCGTCTGTATTTAACAACTATTTGCCTTTTGCCTTATTTATCACCTTTTCTGCTGGAGGGTTTTATTTTTTGATTTTTAAAATTGTATTTACTTGTTTTTGTTTTTTGAGACGGAGTCTCACTCTGTCTCTCAGGCTGGAGTGCAGTGGCACCGTGTCGGCCCACTGCAACCTCTGTCTCCTGGGTTCAAGCAATTCTCCTGCCTTAGCCTCCCGAGTATCTGGGATTACAGGTGCCCACCACCATGCCCGGCTAGTTTTTTTATTTTTAGTAGAGATGGCGTTTCACCATGTTGGCCAGACTGGTCTCGAACTCCTGACCTCAGGTGATCCACCCACCTCGGCCTCCCAAAGTGTGTGTGTGTTTGTTTGTTTGGGGAAGGAGTCTCGCTCTGTCGCCCAGGCTAGAGTACAGTGGCGCTATATCGGCTCACTGCAAGCTCTGCCTCCCGGGTTGACGCCATTCTCCTGCCTCAGCCTGCCGAGTAGCTGGGGCTGCAGGCGCCCGCCACCGTACTTTTTTAGTAGAGACGGGGTTTCACCGTGTTAGCCAGGATACCCTCGATCTCCTGACCTCATGCACCCGCCTCGGCCTCCCAAAGTGCTGGGATTACAGGCGTGAGCCCCCGCACCCCCCTGTTCTTGTTTGCTCTTTAAGTTTTTTAAGAGACAGCTCTGTTGCCTAGGTTGGAGTGCAGTGGCACCATCATAGCTCGCCGTGACCTTGAACTCGTGGACTCAAGCGATCCTCCTGCCTCAGCCTCCCAAGTAACTGCGACTACAGGCAAGTGTCACCACACCCAGCTAATTTCTGTGTTTTTTTGTAGAGAGAAGGGTGTCACTATGTTGTCCAGGATGGTCTCAAACTCTGACCTCAAGCAGTCCTCCCACCTTGGCCTCCCAAAGTGCTAAGCCATCACACCTGGTGGAGAGTTTTAAAGTAAAGATAGGAAATTTCACTCCTATATGGTACCATATACATATCAATTTTAAAAGGACACTTTCCCACTTTGGGAGGCCAAGGTGGGCGGATCACGAGGTCAGGAGTTCGAGACCATCGTGGCCAACATGGTGAAACCTATCTCTACTAAAAATACAAAAAAAAAAAGTTAACTGGACGTGGTGGTGGTACTCGGGAGGCTGAGGCAGGAGAATCGCTTGAACCAGGGAGTCAGAGGTTGCAGTAAGCCAAGATCACACCACTGCACTCCAGCCTGGTGACAGAGCGCAACTCCATCTCAAAAAAGAAAAAAAGAAAAGAAAAAAAGACACTTTCCTACATAAACATAATGCTATTTTCACACCTAACTAAAACTAACAATAATTATCAACTCATATCAAATTCTTCCAACTGACCCAGAAATGTCTTTTACAGCTGACTTACTCAGACCAGGATCCAATCCATGACTACCCATTGCATTCGAGTGCATCTTTTTTAACCCAGAAGAGACTCCTCCTCCTCCACACTCCCCCTTTTTTTGGAATGACAGTGCCTTGTTGAAAAAACCAGACTGTCTTCTGGATTTATCTTAGACTTCTTTGTGGTGTCTTCAACATATTTCTCTTCTCTCTGTACTTCCTGTGCTCTGGAAGTTAGCTCTAAAAGCTAGATTGGAACCTCTTTCTTCTGAGTAAACAGTTCACCACCCACATTCTTCCGGATTGGGGTGATGGTTTTTGTTAGGTTCATTTTTGTTCAGCCACTTTTTGCTGGCACTATCTCTAGTCTGTGGGTCTGTTTTAAAAAGCTGACAAGCAATCTTCAGGAATACAACTGTTCCTGCTGAAAGGCAGGCCACTGACTGAACCATCTCTTCGCCTCTTGGCTACGCCCTGATCAGGCCGAACCCCAAAAGAAAAGGGAACGATGAAAGAAACTGGGAAGATATTTCTCTCTTGTTGGCTATTCAAAAACTTTTAAGTGCGGCGAGGCACAGTGGCTCACGCCTGTAATCCCAGGACTTTGGGAGGCCGAGGCGGGCAGATCACCAAGTCAGGAGTTCACGACCAGCCTGGCCAACATGGTAAAACCCTGTCTCTACTAAAAATACAAAAAAATTAGCCGGGCATGGTGGTAGCCACCTGTAATCCCAGCTACTTGGGAGGCTGAGGCAGGAGAATCGCTTGAACCTGGGAGGGCGGAGGTTGCAGTGAGCCGAGACCGTGGCACTGTACTCCATCCAGCCTGGGCAACAGAGTAAGACTCCATCTCAAAAAAAACAAACAAACAAACAAACAAACAAAAAAAAACCTTTTACGTAATTAGTGAATACCTCATATGTGCTAGATGTTATAAGTGATACAAAATTTTAAAATTCTAGATGCTGAATCCTATGCACTATTCAGTCCAGTAGGACATTCTGCAAGCTTCACAAGGATTATTATTCTTAGAGTTAATATATACATACATTACACTATTTAAAGCCCCTGCTGTGTAACTAGCTTTGGGGGCGGCAGCCCAGAATGTTAAGAAGTGCACAGCCTTGGGGATCTGAATGCCTTACAATATTAGCAAGCTACCAGAATCACTAAGTTTCCATTTCTTCATCTGAATAATGTGATAATACTTCAAAGGATTGTTGTGAGAATTAAATATGATGGTGGATATAAAAGCCCAAGGCATTGCTTAGAATAGACGCTCAATAAATGAAGGTTGAAGGTTATTTCCCTTTGGTCTCTCTTTCTAACAGTGTGTCACATTTTTCCTACAAAATGGGAATTTCATGTATTTGTTCAAATAGTTATATGGAAAGGCTGGAGGATTTTGCAAATCCTGTTTCAAGTCGGCTCAGGCACCAGTCACTGCTTGGCCTCTTTAATGTTGAAAGTTTGCAACTCAGAATACCTAAATATAATTCTTTGCCTCCTAATATCAGTCATTAGAATGTTTTGCCCTTCTGGAAAGATTTATACAGCTCTACAGAGAAAAGTACAGCACCTGCCTTAGGAGTTTGAAATGAAATTCACAACAACAAAACATCAAAATTTGTATTTATTTTCCAAAGGAATTTGAGATACCTTTCAATATTTAAAAATGTAAGACAGTACAATTGTCATAGATTGATGCATTAGTGATTAACTCTTGATGGGAGAAAGAGGTACAATCTTTCTGGAAGGTCACTTGGCAATAAATATAAAAAGTTTTTCAAATGCCCACACTCTGTCCCAGCAATTCCACTTCTTGGAATATATACCAAGGACCTGAGCAAACATAGATGCACAGAATGAGGTAATGGTATTAGACACAGAGATGCCCCATAGGAGTGTCATAGGAGGACTTGCTTCACAGGAGGACTTGCTGCTCAGCCTTGGAGAATGTGGTCAACAGATACCCCTAGCTATCAGCCCCTTCAGAGTTGACCTCAGCTGCAGAGTGCAGCCTCACCTGAGGTCCTTCCCCTCCCAGGACAGCCCTCATCTGGTCAGTGAATGACAAGATTATAAAAGCCTAGCCATTTCCACCCAATGGGACAACACTCATAGGCCTTTACAGTAGACCCTGGGGTCTGCTGAGGCTGCAGGACTGCACCACAGTTCACCTTCTCCCTCGCCCACACCTGCACCTTCCCTCTTCCGTTCACAGGGATCTAGCCCTAGTTAATATCTTACACCTCCAATGCCATTTCTGTCAGCTTCTGAGGACTCAACCTGTGATGGCATCAAGCATGACTTGTTAAGAATGAGAATCCCAAAGCTACCAAAACCCCTAACAATAGAGATGGTGGAGTAAATTATGGTTCCTCCATAGAGTGAGATATTGTGCAGTCATTAAGAATGTAAAAAGAGGCCAAGTGCGGTGGCTCACACCTATAATCCCAGCACTTTGGGAGGCCAAGGCGGGTGGATTGCTCAAGCTCGGCAGTTCAAGACCAGCCTGGGCAACATGGTGAAACCCCATCTCTACTAAAAATACACAAATTAGCTGGGCATACTGGCACACGCCTGTAATCCCAACCACTTGGCAGGCTGAGGCACAAGAATTGCTTGAACCCAAAAAGCAGAGGTTGCAGTGAGCTGAGATCGCACCACTGCACTCCAGCCTGGGCACCAGAGAGATTCTGTCTCAAAAAAAGAAAAAAAAAATGTAAAAGGACATTCAGTGGCACAGGAAAGAGTTAAAATATATTGCAAAGTGAAAAAAGGCAGGCTGGACATGGTGGCTCATGACTGTAATCCCAACACTTTGGAAGGCTGAGGCAGGTGGATCACCTGAGGTTAGGAGTTTGAAACCAGCCGGGCCAACATGGCGAAACCCCGTCTCTACTAAAAATACAAAAAAAAAAAAAAAAAGAAGAAGAAGAAGAAGAAGAAAGAGAAGGAAAGAAAGAAAGAAAGGAAAGGAAAGGAAGGAAAGGAAAGGAAAGAAAGGAGAGAAGTGTATAAAGCACCTTAGTTTGGGTTAGTTTGGGTTTGTATTTTTTAAATGTTTAATTTTGGCCACATAAAACAATTTGGGAGAAACATCACTGAACTTTTGACAGTGGCTATTTCTTTTCTGTTTGTTTTGTTTTGTTTTTTAAGACAGGGTCTCACTCTGTCACCCAGGCTGGAATGCAGTGGCACTCATCAACCTCAGCTTCCCGAGCTCAAGTGATCCTCCCACCTCAGCCTTCCGAGTACCTGGGACTACAGGTACATGCCACCACGCCTGGGTAATTTTTGTATTTTTTGTAGAGACGGTGTTTCATCATGTTACTCAGACTGATTGCAAATTCCTGAACTCAAGCAATCCACCCGCCTCAGCCTAACAAAGTGCTGGGATTACAGGCGTGAGCCACTGTGCCCAGCCACCAACAGTGGCTATTTCCGAGTGGAGATTTTGTACCTCTCTCTCTTTTCCAAGTGTTTTTACAAAAGACATGTATATTACTTTTATAAATAAGAAAATCTGTATGACACAAAAACAAAATTGGCTTTCCATATCTGCAGGTTCTACATCTGCAGATTCAACCAACTGTGAGATCTAGGGGGTATGGAGTGGGGAAAACAATGAAAAATAACAATACGACAATTAAAAAGAACACAAATGTTAAAAAATACAGTATAACTGTTTACATAGTATTTACACTGTATTAGGTATTGTATTAAGTAATCTAAAGATGATTTAAAGTATATGGGAGGACTGTGCAGGTTTTATGCAAATACTACATCATTTTATATGAGGGACTTGAGAATGTGTGGGTTGTGGTATGAACAGGGGGTCCTAGAACAAATTCCCCCAAATTCTGAGGGATGACAGTATGTCCAAATTTGACTTCTACCTCATCCCCCACAACCCTCAATCCCCTCCTGCCTTTCCTGACTTGGTAAATGGCACCAGGCCTAAAATTTGAGGGTCATGCACGACTTTTTCGTGTTTCATCCCAATGCCAACCCCATTCCCAGTCTTGTCAATTCTATTAATACTACCTTAGTTCAGTCTCTCATTAGCTCTCAGTTAGATTTCAGAAACAGTAATGACCTTCTTGAAATCTAACTCTTTTTAATTTTTTTTATTATACTTTAGGTTCTAGGGTACATGTGCACAACGTTCAGGTTTGTCACATATGTATACATGTGCCATGTTGGTGTGCCGCACCCATTAACTCGTCATTTACATTAGGTATATCTCCTAATGCTGTCCCTCCCCCCTCCCCTCACCCCACGACAGGCCCTGGTGTATGATGTTCCCCTTCCTGTGTCCAAGTGTTCTCACTGTTCAATTCCCACCTATGAGTGAGAACATGCAGTGTTTGGTTTTCTGTTCTTGCGATAGTTTGCTGAGAATGATGGTTTCCAGCTGCATCCATGTCCCTACAAAGGACATGAACTCATCCTTTTTTACGGCTGTATAGTATTCCATGGTGTATATGTGCCACATTTTCTTAATCCAGTCTGTCATTGATGGACATTTGGGTTGGTTCCAAGTCTTTGCTATTGTGAATAGTGCTGCAATAAACATATGTGTGCATGTGTCTTTATAGCAGCATGATTTATAATCCTATGGGTATATCACCAGTAATGGGATGGCTGGGTCAAATGGTGTTTCTAGTTCTAGATGCTTGAGGAATCGCCACACTGTCTTCCACAATGTTGAACTAGTTTACAGTCCCACCAACAGTGTAAAAGTGTTCCTATTTCTCCACATCCTCTCCAGCACCTGTTGTCTCCTGACTTTTTAATGATCACCAGTCTAACTGGCAACGGATATGAACAGACACTTCTCAAAAGAAGACATTTATGCAGCCAACAGACACATGAAAAAAATGCTCATCACCACTAGCCATCAGAGAAATGCAAATCAAAACCACAATGAAATCTAACTCTTAAACCACCAACACACTCCCCACTCCTGCCCCAATTAACCTCTCTTTAAAGGACTCCCAGTGGCCTTTAAAAACCATCTGATGGTTGCCAGCCCATTAAGTGGTGTCCTTCGGGATCTGCTCCTGCCCACTTCTCTAACCACATCTTAACCTGAGCTTCTCCCTTTTCCAGAAATGTGTTTCTCTCCCTCCCTTTGCCTTGCTTTCTCTTACCTATTCTTCCAGGCTCAATTCAGGCCTCTTCCTTCTCAGAATTCAAAAAGCTTAGCAGATCCTCCTGAGCGAGGTGAGACATATCTTCATTATGCAATCATAGCCCCTTTCACAAGGTATTATATTGCCTCTTTTCCTCATTGAACCATAAACAATTTAAGAGTACCTGGCTTGGTGCCTGACATATATCTAGTATTCAACAACTGTTTATTATCTGGAATGTGTATATGTAAAACCTATAACTTAATGTACAGAATAATGCATTGATAATAGCAGAATAGAAAATATCATTGCTTAGTGCCACTGATACAAGAATTTCCTTACAGCAGGGCCTCTCAACAGAAAGACAATTGACAATCTGGGTCAGATAATTCTTTGTTATGGGGATTGTCCTGTGCATCTTGGAGGTTTAGCAGGATCCCTGGCCCCTACCCACTAGACACCAGCAGTATCCCTGTAGAAGTGATAACCAAAAATGTTTCCAGACACTGCCCAATGTCCCCTGGGGGCAAATCAGCCCCCCGTTGAGGACAACTATTCTACACAGAGAAACTGGCTTTGTCAGGAAATGCTTTTCTACAATAAAAGTGAACCTTAGGCCCAAGTTTCTTGCAGCAAGTGGTGGGGTAGTGGGAGAGAGGAGTTAGGATGAATTGGGCAGCAAAAGGCTACTCTGTGTTGTAAAGGAAGAAGGGATGGGGCTGAATGGTGCCTGGGCAAAGATTATAAGAAGAGGTCCTGTTGGCTGGAAATAATTGAAAGAGGAAACAGATACAGTGAGAATTCTTCTAATAAAAGAACTGAATTTTGTACTGTGATTGGTTATGATTCAAAAAGGTGCCTACCCTTATAAGTTCAGAAATAACCAACATATGGATTTTGTGTGTATTTCTCATGCTTATATGACAGCTTAGTTATTAACACAAAGAAAGACTCCTAGAAGGTAGATTAAAAATATATTTAGTAATAATTATACTTATCCCATCTCTACCCCATTTGTACCCACAAAAAATACATCTTCAGTGTCAGTAATAAGATGTGATGTTGTCAGTACTTACGTAATGATATTCAGACAGGAAGGTTCAATTTTATATTTGGATATCAAAGCCAGAGAACAAAGAAGCCAAAATGTTACAGATAATGATTAAGAAATGAACATAAGAGGGAAAACATGTATGCACCAGAAAGCAAAAGGAGAAAGACAAAGTGAATCCCATACGAGAACACTCCTCCAAAAAGAAGACAAACCTCCAGGAAGTTTCCAGTGCAGCTTTAGGATGATGAATCCTACAGTGGACGAAGGCAAGCATCATAAATTTGTCTTCTGAAGCTACTGGATTGTTAACTGAGAAGGGATAGATGAGAAGCCCTTGAGTTCTTATCGACCTTCGTCTCATGTACACAGACATCTCATTAAGAGATCAACTGAGATGGTAACTTTCAAAACATGGGACCAACCCCATAATTTGAAAAGCAGTTGGTTGCTTTCTTCCTACTATAAAGGTCTTAAGGGTTTTTTGTTTTTTGTTTTTTTGAGGTTTCTTTTTTTTCTTTTTTTTTTTTTTTAAACAAGTAGAGGGGTTTCCTGTCATTGAACTAAAATCATTTAACATAAATCCAAGACCTTTTTTAAAGGTCCCCCATTCTAGCTAGAATTGCAAAACCACATTATAATTCTCTAAGTGATAGCAGTGAGATCAAAAGGACTTACCCTAGAATTAGCTTTAAAATAAACTATTGCAGCGTCTGGGAACGAAGAAGGAGAGAATGTGTTTACTAAGCTTCTCTTCCTGAAGCCCATGAAATGAAAAAAAAATAAAGTCTGTGTTTTCCCTAGAAGGATATCTTTAGTAGGGATAATCAAAGATAAAAATAGTCAAGTCCAGTTTTCCCTAAAATACATTTATATGTGTGTGTGTGTGTGTGTTTATGTTTTGGTAAAGAATTTCTACCTGATCTCTCATTAACTTTATTTGATAAGATAAATAACCTTACTATCAGTTCAAATTGTTTTGTTAAAAAGGCAGGGGAAAATATTTAAGCGCAGTATGCACTATATGATTAATACAGATGCTCCTCAACTTATGATGGGGTTACATCTGATAAACCCATTATAAGTTGAAAATATTGTGAAATATTTAACCTACCAAACATTATAGCTTAGTCTAGTTTCCTTAAACATCCTCACAACAAGTACATTAGCCTACATTTGGGCAAAATCATCTAATGTAAAGCCTATTTTATAACAAGTTGTTGAATATCTTATGTAATTTATTGACTACTGTACTGAAAGTGAAAGAACAGTTGTATGGATACTCTTAAGTACGGTTTTGGCTAAATGTGTATCTCTTTTGCATCATCGTAGTCAAAAAATCGTAAGTTGGGGACCATCTGTACTTTAGAATTGTAATTGCAATTCTTGTTTACATTCTGAAATTGGACTCAGAAATGAAACAACCCATACATTAGAGGAAATTTATACTTCCTATAAAAGTTTAAACTACAATTTTTATAATAACCCCTTCATTCCCCTATTCTATTACTACTAGGTGGATAGCAGTAATATTTTAGCTTCAAAAAGGAAAAGGTAGTACCTATGGTCAACAGTAATGTATTGTACACTTAAAAATATATTGGCTGAATGTGGTGGCTCATGCCTGTAATCCCAGCACTTTGAGAGGCTGAGGTGGGTGGATTGCTTGAGCTCAGGAGTTTGAGACCAGCCCGGGCAACATGGTGAAACTTGGTCTCTACAAACAATACAAAAATTAGCCGGGTATGGTGACGTGCAACTCTGGTCCAAGCTACTTGGGAGGCTGAGGTGAGAGAATGGGTTGAACCTGGGAGGTAGATGTCATAGTGAGCTGAGATTGTGCCATTGCACTCCAGCCTGGGTGACAGAGTGAGACCCTGTCTCAAAAAAATTATGTGTGTGTGTGCGTGTGTGTGTTAAGAGGGTAGATGATATGGTTTGGCTGTGTCCCCACCCAAATCTCAACTTGAATTGTATCTCCCAGAATTCCCATGTGTTCTGGGAGGGACCCAGGGAGAGGTAATTGAATCATGGGGGCCAGTCTTTCCCCTGCTATTCTCATCATGGTGAATAAGTCTCATGAGATCTGATGGGTTTATCAGGGGTTTCTGCTTTTGCTTCTTCCTCATTTTCTCTTGCTGTCACCACGTAAGGAGTACCTTTCACCTCCTGCCATGATTCTGAGGCCTCCCCAGCCATGTGGAACTATAAGTCCCAATAAACCTCTTTTTCTTCCCTGTCTCAGGCATGTCTTTATCAGCAGTGTGAAAATGGACTAATACAGTAGGTCTCATGTTTACCACAATAAAATTTTCAAAAACGTTTTTTAAAGGACAGGATTAAAGACTACAGACTGACTGGCCTGGAGACAAGAGACCAAGTTGTATTCCTAGGTTTACCATTATTGTTTATCTGGGCCTCCACTGGAAGAGCACAGTGATCTTAAGCGAACCTCACCCTCACCTCTACCCAGTGTGAAGAAACCTTACAAACAGCTATGAAATGAAGTTCTCGGCTGGTCTTCGCAGCTTCAGCATGACCTTGAAATCTTCATTTGTATGAAGACAGGTCTTATACTCCCTCAAGAGTTGAAAATAATTATGGGAGAAAACGGAAGCCTTGGAGCCAGCTCCATCAGAAGATTCCCTATGAAACAAGGTAACGGAGTTTCCCTGAACATGAAGTTCAGTTTAGAATGCACATAAGGATCATGAACACCACCACATGATCTCTGAGGTAAACCATCACAGTCTCTCCCAAGCTCTTGGACTAGGAATGTTCTATCCATCACTATACTATAAATCTCTCTGGTCTTTGTGGACAGAAATAAACCAGTGAGGCCAAACTACTCCAAACTCATGTAACTGAAATTCCACAAAAAACGAATCCGTGACCCTAGGGTTTTCTCTGGACAGAGGGAGAAGACATCTATCTACAGCTTCATTTCTGCTTACTGAGAAAATCAACTGCAGAGGAAGCGCTGCCTAAGACTTTAATATGAATCAAAACCACACACATGCACGCGCGCACACACACACACACATGCACACACACACACACATCTTCTGCTGGACCTTTACATAGTTAAAGGGCTATCAGCTCCTGTTATTTTAAAAAGTGCGGTCATAGTCTCTATTTGGCTTCTGCGGAGATAGGTCTCTGGGCATGGTCTAGATAATCAGAAGAATATCAGGAGAAAGGCAAATAATACTGCAAAAATATAAAAGGCAATTTATTGTGGAAAAGAGAAATTCTTTGCTAGACGTATTTGCCTTAGAGAAATCTCTCTGTCCCTTAATATGTGTTTAGACTGTCCAATACTTGAGAATAACTGTTTGACCTCGGGAGATCTTGTGTGAATGTGTTTTATTCAAAAGGTACTCAGAGAAGACCAAAAGAAATCAGGAAGAATAAAAAAGGCCATGATTACTTCCTACTGGCTGAGAAACCTCAACACAGGCGGCATTTCTCATGCCGACCACCATCCTATATTGTTGTGCTATAAATATTCACCACTGTTCCCATCACTTCTACTACAACTCAGACTCTAGAATATGTAACCCTGTGTGGATCCTTGTGTCTAAGGGTGTTGATATGGTTTGGCTGTGTCTCCACGCAAATCCTATCTTGAATCGTAACTCCCACAATTCCCATGTGTCATAGGAGGAACCTAGTGAGAGGTAACTGAATCATGGGAGTGGGTCTCTCTCATGCTCTTCCCGTGATAGTAAGTCTCACAAGATATGATGGTTTTAAAAACAGGACTTTCCCTGCACAAGCTCTCTTCTCTTGTCTGCCATGTGAGACACACCTTTCACCTTCCACCATGATGGTGAGGCCTCCCCAGCCACGTGGCACTGTAAGTCCGTTAAACCTCTTTCTATAATAAATTACCCAGTCTCAGGTATGTATTTATCAGCAGCTTGAAAACAGACTAATACAGGTGGGGTTTCCCTGAACATGAAGTTCTAATAAGTTCCAGAGTGAAAACAAGTCCTTCGGGTAGTGAGTAAAATATTCTTAAAGTAAGGGGGAAATTGGCCCTATGAAACATTTATGAAAGGTGCTCTCTCCTACAAATGAGAGCAGGCAGACCTTGACATACAGCAGAGAGGCTAGGGAGCTGGATAAAGCTGCAAACGGTCTGTTTTTGCCTTAGATTTTGGAAATAGTTATATTCAAAATATAGGTTTACAGTAGTGGTGAGCATTGCTGTACTCTAATCTTCTCCTGAAGTGTGGAAACCTTCAGTAAAGGTGGATACATAGCTCTACCTTATGGCACCTGGAAGGTATGCCAACGCCCAACCAGAGGCAAAGTGCTTCCTGGAAAGGATCACTGTCTGTCATAGACGAGGAGACTGAAACAGAAATTGAGAATTCAGCAGAAGCAAACCATTGAACCAGAGATGGCTGGAGATATGCACACTCTTGATAATCCATGAAGATCCTGGAGGAAGACTGGGATGGTCATTCAAAGCATTCTATTTGAAAATTAAAGGAGGTGTAACTCCAAAAGGTTGACTATTTAGGAATACCCCAAAAGACACCCGGTTATTATGCATCAAAAACTGACTGTATTCTCTCACTAGTAGAACAGACTGGGAAAAACAGCATTACCCATCACGTCACCTTCCAAAGTTGCATTCCTAGTTACACCACAGATTTCAGTAATTTTTATCTCCCTATAACATTTCTAAAAACAAATCTAAATTGGTAAATTTCAGCAGCCAAAGTTTTCATTGTTTTGCAAGAAAAATTTTACTTGATGATACCTAAAATAAATTCCCAATTTAATTATTTTTTTTTAAATGCTTGTTCAGGCACAGTGGCTCATGCCTGTAATCCCAGCACTTTGGGAGACTGAAGCGGGCAGATCACTTGAGGTCATGAGTTCCAAACCAGCCTGGCCAATATGGAGAAACCCCATCTCTATTAAAGTACAAAAATTTGCCTGGTGTGGTTGCATACACCTGTAATCCCAGCTACTGGGGAGTCTGAGACACAAGAATCACTTGAGCCCGAGAGGCAGAGGTTGCAGTGAGCCGAGATCACACCACTGCACTCCACCCTGGGCAACAGAGCAAGACTCCGTATCAAAAAAAAAAAAAAAAATGCTTTGGCCTTTCTGATTCTGCCTTAGAAAATACAGAAAAATATTACCTTAATGAGAATAGTCCTTCCTGAATTTTGTTCAGTCCTCAAAATTATATCTGTGTAAAAAGTCATGACTAGGAAAGTTAAAAAACCACTACAGAAAAAACAATAAAAAGTAATCAACAAATATTTATTGAGCAACAACAAATATTTTACTGAGTTTCCAAAGCATGATACCATTTAGTAGAGATGCCAAAATAAATAAATGCTGGACCCCAAAAAAGTCAAACACAATTATATGCCCAATAAAAAACTAACAATATTTTAAGTTTAAATTTCAGAGACACTTAAAATTATTTTTGCTTTTCTAGTGGTTTGCAAGAATTTCATATCATTTTTTAAATAACTGCAATGTCAAATTAATCTTTCATTTTACTTTCTTCAACAAAATAATTTTATAGTAACATTTTGTGCCTGCAAAATTATTTGCCAAAGAGGTATTTTGTTCATTAAGCCCTAGTGGCCTAAGAGAAGTTTATTGAATACTAAACCAAAAAAGCAGGAGTTATTAACTTTAAGATCTGCTTTCAGTTGGTATCCTGATATATTCAGCCAACACAGTAAAACACCATAAAATTTTACTATGCATAACAAAATTATTGAAAATCAAGACCCATTAGTATGTACTATGCTTATTGCCAGATCTACTGAATATATCTAATGTCAGGTTAGGAGTGTGGTCGTAAATCAGTGTGACACCTGCCCTACGCATCCGTTTCTGGTTTGATCCCTTGAAAGGAGCTCTAGACTTATAGTTCTTAAAGTAGTTAAAGGCATCATCAGGGTAGAAACATTTTATTTATGAAGGTAGTACTTACAGACAATTACAAGATTTAGAAAAATTATGAGAAAAAACTTTTCAAAACAAATTCCAGCAGGACTTAATAATACTGGACACACAAACCTACAGTGGCTTTGAGTAGCTCAGTTGATGTTTCTGCATGTACTTACCACCTTGTATGTGAAAGCACCTTAGAAACTACAACATGTCTTATGCTGTTATAATATTTTCTACTACCAAGGCATATTCTACCAGTGCAAGAGATCAACAATGATTACAACATTGATAAGAGGGAGTTAAAAATTTCCAGTCTTGTTGTTACTGACAACAAAAATTCAAGCTGAAAATGCCTGGGAGGGGGATGAATACCCCATTTTCCATGATGTGACTACTATGCATTCCATGCCTGTCTCACAATATCTCATGTACCCCATACATATTTGCACCTACAAAGTACCCACAAAAGTTTTAAAAGAAAAAAGAGAAAAAACAAGAAAATGCCTGGGGATAGTCTACAAAGTTAACTTAATTTTATCTCAGTTGCAGTATTTACTTCTTGCCTTCCTACTGACCTCTTTTCCACCTACATGTGTTCCTGAAGAAAAGCCCAATGGAGATGCTCTGCCTTAGTTCTTTCAAAGTAATAATATAAAAGTATTCAAGGAACTATTATTACCTTTTTTGCTGCAGATTCTGTCCCTGAGATACAGCCAACCCACACAGATGCAGACGTGAGCACATATCAGTTGCCCCCAAATTTCCAGAGCTCCGAGCTCTGTTCTCTGGAAGGGAACATCATAGGACATCCAACTGTAAAACATGAAAATGTGGCATATCCTAATTTTCTTCATAGCAGTTGTAATAAAAAATTAAAATAACTTAAGACCATACCCATATATTGAACTTATTTGAACTTGTCCTATCACTCTAGCACCACATTGAAATTCATCAAAATTCAAATAGCTATAAATGAAACATGAATGGTAATAATAACTTCAGATGTTGAAATAATTGCTCAGGATGATTTAGATTCTATAAACATAGTTATCAAAAAGAAAAATAGCATTCTTTGCCCCCAAGAGTGAAAGATTCAGATAAAAATGTTTCCCTAATGAGCAGTGTGCTTGGGTATAGTATTATTACAGGAAAGATCAAAATTCCAATCATCCTTGGTAAATTGCATGTCTGCTAACTTCAGCTATTTTGGGATTTTTTAAAGTTAAACCATTTCCGAGTCACAGAAGAAATATGCACGGTTCCCCTGTGCATGGAAACAAAATGCAATCTATTCATTCCATCTCCTTATTTAAATTCTTTTGAAAATTAGGTGAATCTGATGATTCATGAAACAATCTTTGAGACTACTTTCAATATAGCTTATTGCAGTGTCAGGATGATGGTAATAATAGATACCATTTGTGACTGCTGGACTTTATGTACTTCATTTATAATTCTCATATAAAATCTACATGAGAATCTTTTTGCTTAAGGTATTAATTTGCCCAAGACCACTCAGAGTAAGTGCCAAGAATAAAACCAGGTCTCACACCAAAGTTTGAGCTCTACCCACGAAGCAATGACTTTTACATAATTGTTAGAGATCCTAATAATGTCTTCTTTTTGTACAGCCCCTATATTGTATGCCATAATCTCAGTATCATGTTCTCAATCAAGCACTGTGAGAACACTGACATTCTATATTACCAAGACCAGAAGTTTCAAAGTAAAGCAATTTTCTTTTTTTTTTTTAGTACAACTCATTTTATTATTTTAGTGCAACAAAACATTTCCAGATTGATTTCCAATTTCAGTTTCAAAACAAAATGACCTGAAATTTTTAGTATTTAGTATCTGTGACAATGACCAATAAAATGTGTAAGAACATAAAAAATAAATTCATTCATTGTTGGTGGTACTCCAAATTCAATGTGTAAGAACCTTTTCTACCTAAAGCATTTTCCTAAAACTGCAAACTAAAAATCTATTTATTTAAAACACTTATGTGGTAAAATAATCTCATTTGATTATGGATATCATAAATAGAATATAAAAGATATTATATTTCTTAAAATACCATTTATTTTACTGTGTTCAGTTCTGGGTTTCCTAACATCTATTCTACAGATCAATCAAAATACAAAGGTGTGCAAATGAAACAAGCTATTGAAATGAAATAAAATTCAAGGAGAATAAAAGTTAGAATTAACTTATGAGGTAACTTTTATGTGAGGAAACATCACAGTTGTAAGGAATGCCTCTTTACAGACAGTCATTCAGATGTGCATTTTCACAGAGCTATTATTTCATGAGCCCAAAATCAAGCAAAATAAAATTCCATGCTTCCTGGAATATTAAATACCATGCAGTGTACTATTTAAGAAAAGAATAGGGTTAACTAACTAAAAGCAGAACTTGCTTATTTTTTGCTTCCTAGCCAATTAAAAACACATTAAAAGCACTTGAAATGATGTATTTAACCTGAAAAAAAGTTGCTAAAATTCCAATATAAATGTAATTATCTGTAACTTGCTTAACCCATCTATCCCCAAAACAGTGTAGTGGGGCAAAATGTTAAAAAGAAAAATCATCCAGTGCATGTAGATGGGCACGGAGAAGCCAAGCTTCCCAGAGTGGGTACAGAGCCAGCCGCCAGGTGACTCAATTCACACGCTCCTTTTCTGGGGATGAAAAGGTGCTCGTCAGATCTTTCTATGCAACTGAGAGCTCCTAAATCAAGTCAAAGAGGACCATCGTACTGAAATATTCCATACTTTCCACTGGTCCACCAGCAGGGCTCAGAGGCCATGAGCTGTTCCCCTTGCCCAGGCTTCAGACCAACCTGAATTTCAGCTTTTAATGTTCTTACGGAACAGAGGGGTGCGGGATGGAAGCCATTCACAGCCTGATGAAATGGAACAGAAAACTCCCATTTTCTGTCACCTGTCAACTTCCTGTAATTCAAATCACCCTTGAATAAAATTAAATGTGCCTTCTGTAGTTCAGCATATAAGTCGGGAGCAACCTGAGGCATTGCACAGAACTCATGAGGCAGAGTCCAAAATATATGATCGTGGTAAACCCATTTACCCATTTTAACATACTCTTCCCAGTCAGCCCCACACTTGGACATCCACTTATGATTACCATGTTTTACCTGTTCAATTAACCAATTAAAATCATGTATAGTAGTATCAGAAACAAACCATGGAATTGTTTTTCCATAAAAATGAACCTCAGTAGCCAGTTCAGAGGACAACAAGAAGTTGGCTAATACTAAATCTGTAACAAGCTCAAACCCAGAATTATCGAGAACAATATACACTCTAGTAACAGAAGCTTTTTCTCTTGTTTTCTTGCAATTGCTAAGCAATGACCAAAGATGTTCCAGATCATTCAATAAAATGAAAGGTTTTAGGTCTTCCAATGAATTTAGTACATCGGTCTTCTGAGAACTATTTTCTCCACCTGAGAGAGACAGATCACACTTATTTCCCCACAGTGAAATCTGCAGAAGTTTAAAAAACTCATCTTTCAGCTGATTTTCATCTAGGTCTTCAATAGTTTTTATCAATTGTTGCAGGTAAGTACATAAAGCAATGACAGATTCCTGTGACTCATAGAAATTTTGCTCTTTTGATTCTTTAAATACATCAAAGTAATCGATTGGTGGACTCTGGATAATTGAAAGTGAAGCAATTTTCATAATGCAGCCATTTAGTGGGTAAGGTTATCAATTGGATATTTGGAAAATTATGTTTCTCTCTTAAAAAGTTATATCAGATGGGCTGGATCTCCAAACTCAATGTGAGAGGTGTGTATTTCTCCTGCCCAAGATTCACTTCCTCAACTGGGTTCTAGAAAATCACTATAAGTGTAACCCTGGGGCCAACAGCCTTAAGATTATCTGGGTGCTTGTTAGAAATGCACAACCTCTACCAGCTGAATCAGAATTTGCATTTCAACAAGATCTGGAATCTCATATCCTCATTAATGTTTGAAATGCCCTGCTACCCTACCCCAGCCTAGGTTCCTAATTATTCCATTTCTTTCCTGTTTTCTTAATTTCTCTCTATTGGTTTTTATATTTTTTCCTCACATGAAAACATTATTTTAAAAAGTCCTCTGCTGAAATCTGCACCCTCATTCCCCTCATTTCTCTTCTTTTCTCAACCAAGTGCCATGAAGGAGGTTTCTATAATTCCTGAATCCGTATCTTCTGTTCACTTCTCAACACACTGCAGTATAGTTTAGTCACCTACCAAATATCTGACCGTTACTATGTGCCAAGGACTGTATTAGACTCTGAGGAAAAAATGGTATACAAAAGACTTGGTCCTTGTCCTCGAATTACTATCCTCAAAATCATTTTGACATAGATCACCACTGATTTCTTGAATTGTCAATTCTGGGAAGCACTCTTTATTCATTATCAGTAAGAGAACACAACTGTCCTCCTTAAGCCAGATATTGAAGAGAGTTTGCAAAAATATAACAGTGCCACTTTTCTCACTAAATTTTTAAGAAAATATTTTTGGGGCCAGGTGCGGTGGATCCCAGAACTTTGGGAGGACGAAGCGGGCAGATCACGAGGTCAGGAGATCAAGACCATCCTGGCTAACACGGTGAAACCCCGTCTCTGCTGAAAATACAAAAAAATTAGCCGGGCGTGGTGGCGGGCGCCTGTAGTCCCAGCTACTCGGGAGGCTGAGGCAGGAGAATGGCGTGAACCCGGGAGGCGGAGCTTGCAGTGAGCCCAGATCGCACCACTGCATTCCAGCCTGGGCGATAGAGCACGACTCGGTCTCAAAAAAATATATATATATATATTTTTTTTTTTTAATAAAAATGTTTTTTATGTTAACATGTGATAGGCTTGTTTTTAGTTTTAAATGAACAAATATTCCTAAAAGTTATTTTAATTTCTAATAGATAGAGATCCACAACTCTCTAGGCTGCTCAATAATTTTTAGAGTATAAGGGGCTCCTGATGTTAAAAAAGTTTGAGAACAACTTATTTCATATTAAAACCAGGTTGGTAGCTCAACGATATAGTTTGGATATTTGTCCCTGCCCAAATCTCATGTTGAAATGTAATTCCCAGTGTTGGAGGTGGGGCCTGGCGGGAAATGTTTGGATCATGGGGACAGATCCCTCCTGAATGGCGTAGCACCATCCTCTTGGTGCTGTCCTTGCACCAAGTGTGAGCTGTTGCAAGATCTGGTTGTTTAAAATTGTGTAGTATCACCCCTTCACCCTCTCTGTTGCTCCTGCTTTCACCATGTGATGCGCCTGCTCCCTCTTCACCTTCTGCCATGATTCTAAGCTTCCTGAGGCCTTCCTAGAAGTCTCTAAGCATTGCTATAGAGCCTGCAGAAGCTGTAGAACCTGCAGAACCATTAGCCAATTAAAACTCTTTCCTTACAAATCACCCAGTCTCAGGTGTTTCTTTATAGCAATGCAAGAATGGCCTAATACATTCAATAAATCCCCAGTATCTACATAGGCATCAACTCTAGAATATATAATACATATGAATAAGTTGCCCTAAACATTTTATCTCCTATGTTTGATTAATTTAGCTAAAGAAGTCACTTTCAAGAGATCAGAAGTAAGATGGCCAAATAAAAGCCTCTACCAACCATCCTCCCCACAGGAACACCAAATTTAAGAGCTATCTACACAAAAAAGCACCTTCATAAAAACCAAAAATCAGGTGAGCAATTACAGTACACTGTTTTAACTCAAAATCACTGAAAGAGGCACTGAAGAGGGTAGGAAAAACAGTCTTGAATTGCTGACACCATCCTTCCCCTATTCCCCAGCAGCAGTGAATCTGTATGGCTTGAGGGAGGGAGAGTACAGTGATTATGCTGCCCTGTCACAGTGGAAAGCAACACTTGGCAGAACTCAGCCAATGCCCACAGAGGGAGCATTTAGACCAGCCCTAGCCAAAGTGAATTCATCCATCTCAGTGGTTGGAACTTGAGTTCTGGCAAGCTTTGCCAGTGCAAGCTCAACTGCTCTGGAACCCTAAATAAACTTGAAAGGTGATCTAGGCATCAAAGTCTGGACTTCGGGGGCACATGACCTAATGGGGGACATCAACCAGAGCAGCCAAAGGAGGGTTTGCAGCACCCCTCCTCCAAGCCCAGGGAGCATAGCTCACAGTTCTGAAAAAGACTACTTCCTTCCACTTGATGAAAGGGAAGAGTAGAGGACTTCATCTTACAATTTGGAAACTAGCTCAGCCACAGTAGGATAGTGCACCAGGCAGAGTCATGAGGCCCCCGTGTGAGAAGCTAGTTCCCAGATGACATTTCTAGACACATGCTGGGCCATAAAGGACATTGTTGTCTTGAAGGGAAGACTAAAAAGCGCATGGGCCCTGAATAATCAGCAGCAGTAGACAGGTAGTACATGCCATGGACTTTGAGTGAGACTCTGGGATGTGCTGGCTTCAGGTGTGACCCAGCACACTCCCAGCTATGGTGGTGATGAGGAGAGACTCCAGATTCAGAAAAACAGAGAGAAGAGTAAAAGGGGTAGTTTAGGTACCAGCTCACCCACAGTGGGGCGGAGCACCAAGAGGGCTCTTGTGGTCCCTGATTCTAGGCCATAGCTTTTGGACAGCATTTCTAGACCTGACCTGGGCCATAGAGGAGCTCACTTCCCTGAAGGATATGTCCCAGGCCTGGCAGCAACCAACCACAAGCTGATTGAAGAGACCCTGGGGCTTCAGCGAACATCAGTGGTAGCCAGGCCGTACTCACTATCGGCTGGGGTGGTGGAGGCCACAGAGACTACTCTGCCTATAAAAAGGGGAGGAAAGTGTGGGAAGAACTTTGTCTTGTGGTTTTTTTGCCAGCTTAGCCACAGAAGAATAAAGCACCAGGTGGATTTTAAGATTTCCAACTCCATGCCCTGGTTCCCAGATGGCATCTCTGGACCCACCCAGTGCCCAGGGGGACTCACTACCATGAAAGGAAGGATACAACCTGGCTGGCTTTGCCACCTGTTGATTGTAGAGCCCTAGGGCCTTAAGCAAACATAGGTGGTAGCCAGGTAGCGGTTACACCAGGCCTTGGGCAAGACCCAGTTCTGTACTGGTTTCAGGTCTGACCCAGCATAGTCCCAGTGGTGGTAGCCACAGATGTTCTTGTGTTATCCCTCTCCCAGCTCCAGGCAGCTCAAAACAGAGAGGCAGGGGAAGGCCATTTGTTTGGGAAACAGTAAGGAAAGAGAACAAGAATCTCTGCCCAGTAATCCAGAGAATTCTTCCAGATCTTATCCAAAACCACCAAAGTGGTACCTCTATGAGTCTGCAAGAACCACAGTGTTACTAGGCTAATGCAGATATGGTTGCAGTGACCAAACACTTAGATCACAACACCCAAGTCCCTTAAAATACCTGGAAAGCCTTTCCAAGAAAGGGGGTGGGGGGAAACAAGCACAGACTCTGAAGACTACAATGAATACCTAACTCTTCAATGCTCAGACACTAATGAACATCCACAAGCATCAAGAGAATCCAGGAAAACATGACTTCAGTAAACTAAATGAGGCACCAGGGACCAAGCCTGTAAGGACAGAGATATGTGACCTTTCATATAGAGAATTCAAAATAGCCGTTTTAGGGAAACTCAAAGAAATTCAAGATAACACACAGAAGGAATTCAGAATCCTATCAGATAAATTTAACAAGGAAATTGAAATAATTAAAAAGCATCAAGCAGAAATTCTGGAGTGGGGCCGGGTGCAGTGGCTCATACCTGTAATCCCAGCACTTTGGGAGGCTGAGGCAGGCAGATCACTTGAGGTCAGGAGTTTGAGACCAGCCCGGCCAACATGGTGAAACCCTGTGTCTACTAAAAATACAAAAATTAGCCAGGCGTGGTGGTGCATGCCTACAGTCGCAGCTACTCAGGAGGCTGAGGCAGGAGAATCACTTGAACCCAGGAGGCGGAGGTTGCAGTGAGCCGAGATCACCCTACTGCACTCCAGCTTGGGTGACAAAGTGAGATTCCATCTTTTAAAAAAAACAAAAAAAAAAAAAAAAAAAAAACAAAGGGTGCAGTGACTCATGCCTGTAATCCCAGTACTTTGGGAGGCTGAGGTGGGCAGATCACCAGGTCAGGAGTACAAGACCAGCCTGGCCAACATGGTGAAACCCCATCTCTACTAAAAATACAGAAATTGGCTGGGCATGGTGGCAGGTGCCTTTAATCCCAGCTACTCGGGAGGCTGAGGCAGGAGAATCACTTGAAACTGAAAGGCAGAGGTTGCAGTGAGCCGAGATCATGCCACTGTACTCCAGCCTGGGTGAAAAAGCAAAACTCCATCTCAAAAAAAAAAGAATTCTGTAGTGGGAAAATGCAACTAACATACTGAAGAATGCATTCTCTTAATAGCAGAATTGATCAAGCAGAAAAATGTATAGAATTTTTATTAGTTTTCTCTTTGCTTATTTGCTAGTTTGTTTATGCAATGAATGTTAAGTTGTTATCTGTTTAAAATAATGGGTTATAAGATAGTATTTGCAAGCATCATGGTAATCTCAAACCAAAAAACATACAATGGATACACAAAAACATAAAAAGTGAGAAACTAAAACATACCACCAGAGAAAATAGTTTTCACTAAAAAGAAGACAGTAAGGAAGGAAAGAAGGAAGAGAAGACCACAAAACAACCAGAAAACAAATAATAAAATGGGAGGCTCAAGTCCTTACTTATCAATAACAATATTGAGTGTAAATGGACTACACTCTCCAATTGAAAGACATAGAGTTGGTGAATGGATAAAAAACAAGACCCAACAATCTGTTGCCTACAAGAAACACACTACACGTATAAAGATACACATAGACTAAATATAAAGGGATGGGAAAAGATAGTCCAGGCAAATGGAAACCAAGAAAGATCAGGAGTACCTATACTTACATCAGACAAAATAGCTTTCAAGACAAAAACTATAAAAAGAGACAAGGAAGGTCATTATTTAACAGTAAAGGCGTCAATTTAGCAAGAGGATATAACAATTGCAAATATTTATGCATGCAACACTGGAGCACCCTGATTTACAAAGCAAATATTTAGACCCTAACACAATAATAGCTGGAGACCACAATACCTATCGTTTAGCACTGAACAGATCATTTAGACAGAAAATCAATAAAGAAACATCAGACTTAATCTGCACTATGGACCAAATGAACTTAATAGACATTTACAGAACATTTCATCCAACAGCTATAGTGCACACATTCTTCTCCTTAGCACACAGATCATTCTCAAGGATAGACCGTATGACTTAAAACATTTTTAAAAAACGAAATAATATCAAGTATCTTCTCTGACCACCATAAAATGAAACTAGAAATTAATAACAAGAGGAATTTTTGAAATTATACAAATACATGGAAATCAAACAGTGTGTTCTTGAATGACTAGTGGGTGAATGAAGAAATTAAGAAGGAAATTCAAAAACTGAATGGAGTTTTTGAATGGAGACACAACATACCAAAACCTATGGGATACAACAAAAGCAGTACTAAGAGGAAAGCTTATAGCTCTAAGTGCCTACATCAGAAAAGCAGAAGAACTTCAAATAAACAATCTAACAACTATTCTTAAAGACTAGAAAGGCAAGGGCAAACTGAACCCAAAATTAGAAGAAATAATAAAGATTGGAGCAGAAATAAATGGATCTGAACAAACAAAAAAAGATCAATGATACACAAAATTGGTTTTTTGAAAAGATAAAATTGACCAGCCTTTAGCCAAACTTGCTTAAAAAAAAAGAGAAGACTCAAATAAAGCCAGATATGAAAAAAGAGATATTACAACCAATACCCTAGAAATTCAAAGGACCATTAGAGGTTACTATCAGCAACTATATGCCAATAAATTGGAAAACATAGAAGAAATTGATAAATTCCTAGACACATACAACCTACTAAGATTGAACCATGAAGTAATCCAAAACCCAGACAGACTAATAACAAGTAATGACATTAAAGCTGCAATGAAATGTCTCCCACCAAAGAAATGCCTAGTACCTGGTGGCTTCATTGCTGAATTTTCCCAAACATTTAGAGAAAAACTAGTATCGATCCTATTCAAACTATTCCAAAGATAAGAGGAGGTGGGAATACTTCCAAACTCATTCTACCAGGCCAGTAGTACCCTGATACCAAAACAAGAAAGAAAGAATGAAAGAGAGAAAGAGAGAGAGACAGAGAGAGAAAGAGAGAAAGAAAGGCAGGCTGCAGGCCAATATCCCTAATGAACATTCATGTAAAAATCTTGAACAAAATACTAGCAAATCACATTTGACAACACATTAAAAAGTTCTTTCATCGTCACCAGGTGGGATTTATCCCAAAGACGCAAGGATGGTTCCACATATAGAAATCAATCAATGTGATACATCATATCAAAAGAATGAAGAAGAAAACATATGATTATTTCAATTGATGCTATAAAAGCATTTGATAAAATTCAACATCCTTTCATGTTAAAAAAATTTTTTTAACTGGGTATAGAAGGAATGCACCTCAACATAATAAAAACCATATACAACAGATCAACAGCTAGTATCATACTGGATGGAGAAAAACTGAAAGCCTTTCCTCTAAGAACTGGAACATGACAAGGATGTCCACTTTCACCACTGTTATTCAGTACAGTACTGAAAGTCCTAGCTACAGCAATCAGGCAAGATATAAATGGCATCCAAATTGGAAAGGAAGAAGTCAAATTTTCCTTATTTGCAGATGATACAATCTTATATTTGGAAAAATCTAAAGACTACACAAAAATACTATTAGAACTGATAAATTCAGTAAGGTCACAGGATATAAAATCAACATACAAAAATGAGTAGCATTTCTATATGCCAACAGTGAACAATATAAAAAAGAAATTAAAAAGTAATCCTATTTACAATAGCTCCTAATAAAATTAAATACCTATGAATTAACTTAGGCAAATAAAGCTCTCTACAATGAAAACTATAAAACACTGATGAAAGGAATTGAAGAGGACACCAAACTATGGAAAAATATTCCATGTTCATGGATTGGATGAATCAATATTGTTAAAATGTTCATACTACCCAAAGCAGTCTGTAGATTCAATGCAATCTCTATCAAGAGAGCAATTACATTCTTCACAGAAATAGAAAAAAAAAATCCTACAATGTATATGGAACCACAAAGGACCCAGAATAGCTATCCTGAGCAAAAAGAACAAAACTGGAGGAATCACATTACCTGACTTCGAATTATACTACAGAGCTATAAAATCAAAATAGCAGAGTACTGTCATAAAAACAGATATATAGACCAATGGAACAGAATAGAGAACCCAGAAACAAATCCGCACATCTTCAATGAACTCATTTTTGACAAAGGTGCCAAGACCATACATTGAGGAAAGGACAGTATCTTAAATATATGGTGCTGGGAAAACTGGATATCCAAAGCAAAAGAATGAAACTAGACCCCTATCTCTCACCATATAGAAAATTCAAACAAAATGATTTAAAGACTTAAATCTGGTTGGGTGTGGTGGCTCCCATCTGTAATCCCAGCACTCTGGGAGGCCACAGAGGGCAGATCGCTTGAGGCCAGGAGTTCAAGACCAGCCTGGCCAACATGGCAAAAAACCTGTCGCTACTAAACATACAAAAATTAGCCAGGCGTGGTGGTGTGGACCTGTAATCCCAGCCACTCAGGAGGCTGAGGTGGGAGGATCACTTGAACCTGGGAGGCAGAGGTTTCAGTGAGCCAAGACAGCACCATTGCACTACAGCCTGGATGACAGAGCAAGACTCTGTCTCAAAAAACAGAAAAAAAAAATTGAGTACCTCACAACCATAGGCAACCAATGCAAAAATGACCAAATGGAATCACATCAAGTTAAAAAGCTTCTGCACAGCAAAGTAACCATCAACAAAGTGAAGAGACAACACACAGAATGGGGAAATATCTGCAAACTGGCCATCTGACAAGGGATTAATAACCGGAATATATAAAGAACTCAAACAATAGGAAAAAATCTTTAACAATCGATTTTAAATTGGGCAGAAGATCTAAACAGAGATTTCTCAAAAGAAGACACACAAATGGCAAATATGAAAAGTGTTCAACATCACTGATAGAGAAATGCAGATCAAAACTACGATATTATCTCACCCCAGTTAAAATGGCTTTTATCCAAAAGACAGGCAATAAAAATGAGGATGTAGAGAAAAGGAACCCTCACACACTGTTGGTGGGAAAGTAAATTAGTACAAACACTATGGAGAACAGTTTGGAGATTCATCAAAAAACTAAAAATAGGACTACCCTAAAATTTAGCAATCCCATTGCTAAGTACACGCAAAAGAAAGAAAATCAGTATATTGAAGAGATTACTGTTCTCCCCTGTTTAGCGCAGCACTATCCATAACAGCCAAGATTTCAAAGCAACCTAAGTGTCCATCAACAGATGAATGGATAAAGGAAACGTGGTACATATACACAAACGAGTGCTATTCAGCCATAAAAAGAATGAGAGCCTGTCATTTGCAACAATATGGATAGAACTGGCAGTCATTCTGTCAAGTGAAACAAGCCAGACACAAAGACAAAATTCATATGTTCCCACTTATTTGTGGGAGCTAAAAAATTAATTAAAAACAATTAAACTTATGGAGATAGAGAATAGAATGGTTGCTACCTGAAGGTGGGAAGGGTAGTGAGGGAGTGGGGATAGTTAATGGGCACAAAAAGTTCAAAAGTATGAATAAGTCTAGTATTTGATACCACAACTGTGTGATATAGTCAATCATTTAATTGTGCATTGAAAAATAACTAAAAGGGTATATGTGGACTGTTGTAACACAAAGGATAAATGTTTCAGGTAACAGATACCCCATTTACCCTGATGTGATTATTACAAGTTGGATGCTTGTATCGAAATATCTCATGTACGCCATAAATATATACACCTATTATGTACCCATAAAAACAAAAAGTTAAAGATTTAAAAAAAAAAAAAAGAAGTCACTTTCACTTGGCATTTCATGCACCGTTTAAAAAGAAAAAGAAAAAGAAAAAGAAAAAAACCCGAGATGGCTACTAGTCCTTCAAAAACTAAAAGCCTTCACTGGAATACTTGTGACAACTGATGTACATGCTTTAGTCTTCCAAAATGGGGAAAACAAGGTAAAAACTAAAACCATGAATAGTTTGCTTTAAACATTCTTCAAGTTTATATTGCCCGTAAGCCATGTTTTCTAAAGTTCTTAAAATCAGTACTTTTGTGCTTTTATCTTGAATACTTCAATGCACCTGATTATAGTAGCAGAATGTGGTTATAAGAACAAATGTCTCTATCATATTAATATAAAAAATATTTAAGGTATTTGCATTTTGTTTTAAAATGAACTCTTCAGAATACATCTTTTAATTTATACCCTGACTATGAAATATCATATTTTGGTCTTGATGGTGAAATATATGCACAGAGTAACATTCCCTGTCATACATTGCCTGCACACTGGGATCAAATGTATATTATTTCTGTAGTGGTGGAAGAAGGTTCTGGTTTCAAATACTTAGTATTCAGGGAGAATAAAGAAAATACCCCTCTTGAAAAGTGCTTTCTTGGCTTAGTCACACAGGAAAATTCAGATGCAGTTTTTTTTTGTCATCTTCTCCCACAGGTGAACTCTCAGTAAGCAATGCAACTTTTCATCAGACAGGTTTTACTACATTTTTAAAGAACAGTCTAATTTACAAACTTTGCATGTGCTTCAAGTTTTTCATGTTTAACATACAAATAAAACCTCAAGCAATTTGTTTTCATCTTGTAGTCATAAAACATGTGCAGGACACAGAGATCCTTTAGCTCTTAAAGGACACACTATTAAACATAACTTATTTATTTGAGTATCAACTATGTTTACATATTGATAAAGATTACAGTTCTGAACCAAATAATTGTGCCATTCACATCACTTAGCTGATTCTTATTTTAAATAATTCAAGTTATACTCATTTCTACCTTGTAGATTATAAGAGCTACATTATATATTTCTAAGCAATTTTAAATTAATTTTGCAAAGTAGTTTTCAGTATAGGTCATATACATTTAGCGTCCCTAAACCAGGGCTTTCCTTATCAATTTGACAATAAGGAATTGCTCATAATATTCAGCCTTTGTCTTTATAACCTCCTATATAATATCTAGCTGTAGCCTGTGGAAAAATGTCATACTGAGGACCCTCATCTATCAAGCTGGTAGAAGCAACAGATAGCTTCAGAACCACTATCCTAAACAAAGAAGTCAAGAGAAAGATCTAGAGTAACTTTTACTCAGAAGGAAAACAAGTGAGAATACGCATGAAACTGAGGCATGTTAGGTTGGTCGGATCAACTGGCACCAGTGACACAAGAAAATTAATGCCCTTCACTGGAATCTTCTACAATGCAATAGTTTATGTACTTTAAGGAGGCAAAATTTTGAAAATCAACAGAAGCAAAGGAAATGACAAAACATTTGCTATCTGAAGAGTATATTCCACACTTGGTTTTTAGTAGCAATGTTGCTGAGAACACAAGGAAGCTCATTTTAAGATCTTACCAGAGAATCAGGTGACATTAACTATTAAACTTTATGTATGTGTATATAAATCCCTCTAAATTAGTTCTAAAAACCTGATATAATGATTACAGGTTTTTTTGTTGTTTTTGTTTTTTGTTTTTTGTTTTGAGACGGAGTCTTGCTCTGTCGCCCGGGCTGCAGTGCAGTGGCCAGATCTCAGCTCACTGCAAGCTCTGAATCCCGGGTTTACACCATTCTCCTGCCTCAGCCTCCTGTGTAGCTGGGACTACAGGCGCCCGCCACCTCGCCCAGCTAGTTTTTTGTATGTTTTAGTAGAGACGGGGTTTCACCGTGTTAGCCAGGATGGTCTTGATCTCCTGACCTCGTGATCCGCCCGTCTCGGCCTCCCAAAGTGCTGGGATTGCAGGTTTGAGCCACCACACCCGGCCTTTTGAGACAGGGTCTCACTGTCACTGGGGCTGCAGTGCAGCAGTGTGATCTTGGCTCACTGCAGCCTCCACCTCCCAGGCTCAAGCAATCCTTCCACCTCAACCCCCCGAGTAGCTGGGACCAAAGGTGCACACCACCACATTCAGCTAATTTTTGTATTTTTAGTAGAGATAAGGTCTTGCCATGTTGCCCAGACTGGTCTTGAACTCCTGGGCTCAAGCAATCCGCCCACCTCTGCCTCCCAAAGTGCTGGGACTACAGGCGTGCTGGGACTACAGGCATGAGTCACCATGCCCAGCTGATTACACACTTTTCAAAGTGGTTTTACTTAACTTCAGTCATGGATTTAAATAAGACAAAAGGATTTAAACCAAGGTTATTTGCCTTTTCAAGGTATACATATGTGTGAATGTGTGTACATATATATACATGCACACATACATATACATGTAGATACATGTATATGAGTATACACATATACCTACATAAGATTTACCTAAAAGAAATAAATTTCTATGAATAGGAAAGTTTTTAAAAAGTGATGGAAATATGCCTCTTTGCAATTCTTAACAGCACCATTAGAGGAATCATAAGCCTAGAAATGCTTCTTTTGAAAGATACAGTAGTAGACAAACATTAATGTCTAAAAATACCTTTTAAGCTCTATTATTTTCATTAAATAAGCAGTTTGTATGTTATACACAGCCCAGTGATAAAGCTTACCAAATAAGGCTTGCACACAAATCAAAGATGGAATAAAATAAATTTAAATCAGACTCATTCAAATATGTTTTATAAGGAATCAAAGATAGTTTTCATTTTAGATAGCTTAAACTTCGGCTTGCCATAGAATGCAGGTAACTTCTGCTTTACTCACAAATGAACATTGAAAATATTCAGGTTAAGTATTTGGGGGCTCATAAAAGCTCGTCTGTTTCAATAATTTAAAGCAAACCATTATACTCAGTGAAAGATGATGTTCCCAAAAGTTCACCAAGCAAAAATATTTCGTTCTAGTTCTCATTTTAGTTCTATTTTCCCTGCGATCATGGTCATTAACAGCAGTATACAGAAAATAACCCACAACTTATCAACCTTAATATCTCCATGACTTTTCACACAAAGTAAACTATTAATATTTTCTACAAGTGCCAAGTTTTACAAAAGTGACTAAACAAAAGTATTGTAGGGAATAGAGTCGAGAATTAAAGTTTACACATAAGCTTAAGAGAGCAGTAAAAAAAGTTTTCAAGCTGTCTGTTCCACAAGGGACTACTACCTTAAACTATATGCCAAAGAATGCTAGCTCTAAGTGCCGCTCCCTAAAATGTATAGAAAATGTTGTTCATAGTACATGGAATATTTTTTGAAAGAACTGAGGCATTCTATAATTGGCCCCCTCCAAATATACCTGTAACTTTCAAAAAAGATTGTTCAACCCAGTGTTTTCAAGATACTTGACTTCATAATCTCTCTTACCCATTAAGAGTTCTGCAAAGTTAGTGTTCCTCATAGCATACTTTGAGAAACTATGTAAATTCTAGGTAATGTGTCATTGATTTAGGATCTATTAAGAAATCATATAATTGAGAGAGATCCAGCAAGGCAACAGGCAGAAAACTGCTTAGGAATGTTTAAAATATTTAAGATAACACACAAAAGATAGCATAACAAGAATAGAATACATGGGTCATTATTATTGGTATGGTAAGCATCATCTGCATAGACAGTCTATCACATTGTTTCAGATTATTTTTTCATCCCTATTGCCAACGTTTCACCCATGCCCTTTTCACCATAGAATAATGGTAAGCTTAAATATCTTCCGAAGTTATTTTCCTCGTTATAGTCTATTTTTTCTAATCTAGTGTTTCCCAAACTTAATTTATTGCTTATGAATAAGAAGGGATCTTGTTAAAAATGCTTAACTAATCTAATCTAGTGCTTCCCAGACTTAATTTATTGCTTATGAATAAGCAGGGATTTTGTTAAAAGGTTTTGGGGGTGGGGTCTGAAATTCCCCCTTTCTAAGAAGCTCCCAGGTAGTACTGATGCAACCACACTTGAGTAACAAAGACCTAGTTCATTCTGAAAGCCATGCCTTACTACTCTTAGCTTGGTGAATTGTGTGTAAACATCTATATTCAATTACTGGTCAAAAACTTCATTCTGGACCAATCTGGTTTTTCTCTTAACTACTATACTCATTTCAACCCAACCCTGGTTTTTTTTTTAAAGATAAAACGTATGTGAAGTACAGATTTTAAATGTACAATTCAGAGTTACGATAAATGCATATACCAAGTAACCACTACTACCTCCCCCTACTTTAGGTAAAATGCATATACAGCAAAGTACAGATTTTTTATGTACAATTCAATGAGTTTTTATAAATGTATATACCCGAGTAATAGCTACTTCTCTCCCAAAAACATATAGAACACTGTCATCACACCAACTGTGTTTTGGCCCAACTCTATAAATGCACTTTCACTTTTCCACGGCCTTTCCACCTATCCTTAAAGACTCAACTGAAGCACCTCCTTCTTCAAAGCACAACCAAAATTCACTCAGGTACCACCATCTAAATTTATTTACTATTTCTGAGACAGGGTCTCCCTCCATCACCCAGTCTAGTGTGCAGTGGTACAATCATGGCTCACTGCAGCCTCGAACTCCCGGGCTCAAGCAATCCTTCCCGCCTCAACCTCTTGAGTAGCTAGGACTATTGACACATGCCACCGTGTCCGGCTAATTTTTTCCTTTTTTTTTTTGTAGAGATGGGATCTCACTTTGTTACCCAGGTTGGTCTCGTATCCCTGGCTGCATGCCTCAACATGTTGGGATTACAGGCGTGAGCCACTGCACCTGGCCTCTATCTAATCTAGCACTTTTAAGGCCCAGCCATCATCATCCCACTGAACAACTACAGTGGGCACCTCACAAGTGTTTCTACCTCTATTCTTGCTTCCTTCCTCAATATATTACCCATAGAGTTGTCAGAGTGACCTTTTAAAATTATAAATCAAAGCAGGTCCCTATCCTGCTTAAAACTCTCCAATGGCTTACCATCACATTTGCAATGAATCCAAATGCCTTTTCCTGTATCAAAAAGCCCCTGCTTTTCTGACCTCATCTCTTGCTACTTTCCCTATTACTTTCTATGCTCTGGCCTCTTGAACCTCCTTCCTGGTCCTACAATACAGCAAGATGTTCCTACTTTAAGGGACTCCACATTAATTACTTCTTCTGTTCTTCCCCACCACTTTTATGACAGGCTACTTTTAGTCATTCAGATCTCAACTTCAAAGTCACCTCCTCACAGAAGCCTCCCTGACAACAAAATCTAAAGCAGCTGCTCAGTCACTCCCTAACACAAATCCTACTTTAATTCTCCACACAGCATCTATCATTGGTATTTATCTTGATGTGTTTGTTATTTATCTCTTCTCACAATAACATAAGCTCCATGACTACTACATTTATCAACAGCGTTCAATGCTTTAACTTCTGAACCCAGAACGGCATCCATCTCATTACAAGTAGACGCTTAACAGATGTTTTCTAAATAAACATGTTAACATAGATAATATATATTCATGTTATGCAAATGGAAATTGTGCCTAGTATCCCAATACAAAATTTCCTGTAAAATATAAAGAGAATAAGAAAGCTATTGCTAGTTTTCAAACCCGATAAATCCTTCACAAGAAAAAGAGGAGGAAAGCAATGCGCCTTTAACTTGGAGTAAAAATAACATAAAACACAGGTTAAGGCAAAGTTTAACTCACATAAAGTTTAATTATCAAGTTAAGGAAAATATCAAAATGTTTGAGTTAGTGTATGACAGAGAAAATTTAGTTGCAAATCACACAGTATTTGGTGTTTCCATTATTGACAAGCTATGCTGCAGAAAGAGCAATCGCATTAAATCTTAGTTCATCAGGGTCACGCTCCATAAACTTCTTGCAAACTTCTATGGCATCCTATGGAGGAAAAAAAAAGTATGATTTTTCAATGTATAAGTGTTTTACTTATAAATGATAAACATTTATATTTTTCTAATTCATACTAATTTTATACTGCAAACTTCCTTTTCCAAATGAGAAATAAAGAACACCAGAAGAGTGAACAGCTGGGTGTCCTAATTTGCTTCATACAAAAGTATAAGATATAGTAAGTGTTCTCTTTTTTTTTTTTGAGACAGAGTCTTGCTCTGTCACCCAGGCTGGAGTGCAGTGGTGCAATCTCGGCTCACTGCAACCTCTGCCTCCCGGGTTCAAGCAATTCTCTTGTCTCAGCCTCCCTAGTAGTTGGGACTACAGTCGCACACCACCATGCCCAGCTAATTTCTGTGTTTGTAGTAGAGACGGGGTTTCACCATATTGGTCAGACTGGTATCGAACTCCTGACTTCAGGTGATCCACCCGCCTCGGCCTCCCAAAGTGCTGGAATTACAGCTGTGAGCCACTGCGCCTGGCCATAAGTGTTCTTAAAATGCTATTAAGAAACTTTTCACCTAAAAATCACATTTCATTGATTCTAAGCCACACAATTTATTCATATTTTAAAATCTCTAAAATCAGGATCAAGATACAATTAATGGTATCCTGGATTTGATGAAATCTGGGATATAATAAGTAAGTCTTTCAATACTATTCTTGCCTTTTCAAATTTTACATTTGTTCATAGAGCTCTGAAAACCTCTTCATTTGTTGCAGATTTTTAACACTAATATAAATTTTCTTTTTGGATTTTCTAGAGAGAACAAGGATAAAGAAGTATCCAAATACAAAGAAAATGTTATACAAGTGACCTTTAGAGATGTTTTAAAGATGACAAAATATTAATAGCACTTAAGATGGGCCAACAAGTTTTACTGTTACCTCTAATAAAGTTTCATCACTAGTTTCACCATGGTTAATTGGAAATGGTTTCCGCCCATCTGTGGAAAACAGACAAACAATTGAATGCTTAGCTGTTTTTACAGGATAATGTACTTTCAACTTCCATTTTCCTCTTCCCTCAGTGAGGCAAGAAAAGTTAAAAGTCATTTTAAATAATATATCCTAAAATAAATGTTTTAATGTGCTACCATGAATATTTTTTATTAAAGGTTATTAGTTAGAACTTTGCTTCCATATTTGAAAGCCTAAATTATCTTCATGAACAGAATTTATTACAATGCCGGCTTTCATTTCCTGAAATTAATATGCAAAATTATTAAGTCAGTTTTTAAAAAATTATCACCCCAGCTTTTATCCTTAGAAATTTTAGAAACTTCTTTTTTCACTTTAAATAGGAAGATCTCAAGTAAGATAAACATGTTTAAAACAATGAAAGGGAGCCACATTGTCATGGTTTATACAATACTACTACTAATTGTGTACTACCAATGCAGTAATATAGAGGAATAACCCAAATAACCCAGGGTTATTTTACTGACCACCAAAATAACCAAATTCACAATCAACTTAAATAAACTAGTACTTTTTGAATATTATTTTTTAAAAAGTCCAGAATTATTTAAACTCATGCTACCCCAAAGTTAACTAACAGTTATATAGCCAAATCCATAATCTCAGATGTCTTGTAAATGGCTCTTCATTAAGTTCAATCCATAAAACACAGCCCCTTCTACAATTCCATGGTTTCTAACCATAATAAAAATTTCTGAATATACATATAGTAATAGACTTGGTTGTTAGATACTTTTCAAAAAATGAATGAAAATTAACACATAAATAACCTCCATATAAAGTAATATTAATTTCTATAAATTATATCATCAGAATTTGTGATTCCTATTTTTGGACTAACATTGAGATAAATATTCAAAATCCTAAAGAAACTTATCCCTAAATTACAATGCCTGGGATGTTATTCCTAAAGTTTCTAAGAACATTTAGGAAACATTTTCCTGTAACTATATTACACATGAACACTTAATTATCCGTATTTCTATGAACTTATACTATCTTTCTAAGTTGTAATGTATATTTCTCAATAATATTTCATAAAATGTCTTCTTAAAATATTTTGTGGCAAATGCTTATTCTGCAATAGACTATTCTATATTTACATGACTATCATATTCATTATGTGCCACCTCATTTTATATTATTTTTTAATGTTTGCATAAAAGCAAAAGTATAAGTAAACAATGTAAGCTGTTCCCTCCCTAACCAAATTATAAATTAATATATATTTTTTCCTTTTGTATTTTTTTTCTTCTTTTTAATTTAGAGACAGGGTCTCACTTATATTCCCCAGGCTGAACTTGACCTCCTAGGTTCAAGCAATCCTCCTGCCTCAGCTTCCCAAGTAGCTGGGACTGCAGGCACACGCAATAGCACCTGGCTTAATATATGTATTTTCCTGGTTTCCATCATTTTTGTGTGTGTGTCATTCATGAGACTAAAGAGCTAATAAACTTAATTATGGCTGGGTGTGGTGGCTCACGCTTGTAATTCAAGAAGATTGCTTGAGGCTAGAAGTTCAACACCAGCCTGGGCAATACAGTGAGACCCCACCCTTACAAAAAATTAATAAATTAGCCAGGTATAGTGGCACAAGTCTGTAGTCCCAGCTATTTGGGAGGCTGAGGCAGGAGGATCACTTGAGCCCAGGAGTTTGAGGATGCGGCGAGCTATGATCATGCCACTGCACTCCAGCCTGGGTGACAAAGTGAGACTCTGTCTCTAAAAAAATAAAACAATAACATAAAATAAAAACAAAAAATGGCAGTGAGCAATTTTCCTTCGAATGCAGCTGTTTAAAGTAACATATAATTAATTTCAATTATTATAGACTAAGATTATTAAACAATTGATTCTGAAATGTCAAAACTGTACAGTCTATTTTTATAATAGCAGTATAGAACAAAGATTAATTATGATTTTTAGTGTTATTCTATCCATGGGCCAAATCCAGCCCTCAGTATATTTTTAATGCCTCCTTTAAGCTAAGACTGGTTTTTATGTAGCCCACAAAACCTAAAATATTTACTACTTGGTCCTTTACAGAAAAATTTTGCCACAACAATAAAATATAAAATTTGCTGTTGTTCCAAACACCGCTACCACCAAACTGTCACTTGCCAACAACTCTGGATGTAATTTCAGTAAATGCATACTGTGCAGAAGAATCCATGAAGCTCAGAGACTGTCACACTTACAGGCCCCTTCTAAAAGAGGCAGGAAAAAGCTGCACCTTGTACATGGGTCATGTAACCTAAAAACCCCAGTCCAAATGGGCTATGCCACTTCCAGGCTGGACAGGGAAGATAATAGTGGCCTGACGTTTTGGTTGTAACTAACCAATTCATTCAGAACTTGTTTTTTGCAGAGTTTGATCACAAGCCCTCAGAGAAAGGTGACAACAGAGTTGTACAAGAGACAAGCGACAAACACCATGATATGCTTTTTGGTGCAGATAACCAAGTATCAGCTACTGTCAAATACCCAAGGACAGCCAACGACATGAATGATGGAGCTTAAAAAACAGAGACTATACAGAAATAAAAACTTTTTTTTTTTTTTTTTTTGAGACAGAGTCTCACTCTGTCGCCCAGGCTGGAGTGCAGTCGCACGATCTCGGCTCACTGCAAGCTCTGCCTCCCAGGTTCACGCCATTCTCCTGCCTCAGCCTCCTGAGTAGCTTGGACTACAGGTGCCCACCACCATGCTCGGCTAATTTTTTGAATTTTTAGTAGAGATGGGGTTTCACCGTGTTAGCTAGAATGGTTTCGATCTCCTGACCTCGTGATCCACCCGCCTCGGCCTCCCAAAATGCTGGGATTACAGGCGTGAGCCACCACGCCCGGCCACAGAAATAAAAACTTGTAAAAATGTACAGGCTTAAAAAACAGAGACTATACAGAAATAAAAACTTTTAAAAAATGTACAGGCATGCCTGAGAGATATTGTGGATTAGCTTCCAGAATACCACAATAAAGCAAATATCACAATAAACTGAGTCACACAAATTTTTTTGTTTCCCAGTGCATATAAAAATTATGTTTATATTACTCTGTAGTCTATCTATTAGGTGTACGTTAGCATTATATCTAAGAAAACAATGTACATACCTTAATTTAAAAAAACACTTTATTCCTAAAAATGCTAATGATCATCTCAGCCTTCAGCAAGTTGCCATATTTTTGCTGATGGAGGGGCTTGCTTTGATGTTGATATCTCCTGACTGATCAAGACGGTGGTTGCTGAAGGTTGGGGTGGTTGTGAAAATTTCCTAAAATAAGATAATAACGAAGTTTGCCACATTTGACTCTTTCTTTTAGGAAAGATTTCTTTGTAGCATATGATGCTGTTTGACAGCATTTTACCCACAGGAGAACTTCTTCCAAAAATGTTGTCAATCCTCTCAAATTCTGCTGCTGCTTTACCAACTAAATTTGTGTAATATTCCAAATCCTCTGTGGTTTGTGGTCATTTTAACACTGTTCATGACTTCTTTATTAGGAGTAGATTCTATCTCAAGAAATCAGTTTATTTGCTCATCTATAAGAAGCAACTTCTTACTTGTTCAAGTTTTATCATGAGATTGCAGCAGTTCAGTCACATCTTCAGGCTCCCCTTCTAATTCTAGTTTTCTTGCTATTTTCATGATATCTGCAGTTACTTCCTCCAATGAAGTCTTAAACCCCCAAAGTCATCCATGAGGATTGGAACCAGCTTCTTCCAAACTCCCGCTAATGTTGATATTTTGAGCTCTTCCCACAAATCATGAATGTTCTTAATGGCATCTAGAATGGTGAATCCTTTCCAGGAAGTTTTCAACTTAATATTCTCAGATCCATCAAAGGAATAACTATGGCAGCTATAGTGTCGCAAATTGTATTTCTTAAATAACAAGAAATGAAAGTCTAAATGATTCCTTGATCCATGGCTGCAGAATGGATGCTGTGTTGGCAGAAATGAAAATATTAATCTCCTTGTACATATATCTATATCAGACTTCTTGGATTTCCAGGTGCATTGTCAATTAGCAGTAATATTTTCAAAGGAATCTTTTTCTGAGCAGTACGTCTCCACAGAGGGCTTAAGATATTCAGCAAACCATGCTATAAAGATATACTATCATCCAGGCTCCATTGTTCCATTTATAGAGCATAGGCAGAGAAGATTTAGTATCATTCTTAAGGACCCTAAAATCTTCTGAATATCAAATGAGCATTGGTTTCAACTGAAAGTCACCATCTGCATTAACAAGAGAATCAGACTGTGCTTTGAAGTTTTGAAGGCTGACATTGATATCTCCTCCCTAGCTATGGAAGTCCTAGATGGCATCTTCTTCCCAAGAGAAGGTACATCATCTACATGGAAAATCTGTTGTTTATGTAGCCACCTTCATGGAAGAGCTGAGCTTGATCTTCCGGATAACTTGCATCTTCTCCATCAGCACGTGCTGCTTTACCATGCACTTTTATGTTATGGAGATTACTTCTTTCCTTAAACCTCATGAACCAACTGCTAGCTTCAGACTTTTCTTCTGTAGCTTCCTCAACTCTCTCAGCCTTAACAGAACTGAAAAGAGGTAGGGCCTTGCTCTGGATTAGGCTTAAGAAAATGTTGTAGCTAGTTTGGCTCGTTTGATCTTCTATCCAGACCACTCAAACTTTCTCCATATGAGCAATAATGCTGTTTTGCTTTCTTGTCATTCATGTGTTCACTGGAGCAGCACTTTTAATTTCCTTCAAGAACTTTTCCTTTGCATTCACAACTTGGCTTATTGTTTCGCACAAGAGGCCTAGCTATCAGACTATCCTGGCTTTCAACATGCCTTCCTCACTAAGCTTAATCATTTCTAGTTTTTGCCTTAAAGTGAGAGACGTGTGACTTCAATGCTTAGATGCCTTTGTAGGGTTATTATCTGGCCTCATTTCAATATTATTGTGTCTCAGGGAATAGAGAGGTCCAAAGAGAGAGAAAAAGATGGGGAAATGGCCAGTTAATCGAGCAGTCAGAACACATACATGAAATCGATTAAGTTTGCCATCGTATATGGGTATAGTTTGTGGCATCCCAAAACAATTACAGTAGTAATATCAAAGATCACTGATCACAGATACCATAACAGATATAATAATAACACGTTTGAAATGTTGGAAGAATTACCAAAGTGTGACACAGAAACACAAAGTGAGCACATACTGCTGGAAAAAATGGTGCCAATAAGCTTGCTCAAAAAAAGATTACCATAAACCTTCAATTGGTAAAAAATAAAATAAAATATATGAAAAGTACAGTTAAATGAGGTATTCCTGTATTATTACTATCCTTAAAATGAGGAAATTCTACATACATAAAAGAAGAACAGAATGCCATATTTTCGAATGCTATGAAAACTCAAGAGAACAGAAGAACTCTTAACAATTAAAACTATGGGCTGTGTGCAGTGGCTCATGCCTATAATCCCAGCACTTTGGAAGGCTAAAGCAGGAGGATCACTTGAGCCCAGGAGTTCAAGACCAGCCTGGGCAACACAGCAAGACCCCAATTTACAAAAAAAAAAATAATTAGTCAGGCATGGTGGCACAGGCCTATAGTCCCAGCTACTCAGGAGGCTGTGGCAAGGGGATTGCTTGAGCCCAGGATATCAAGGCTGCAGTTCGAAGGGGTTCCTTTCAAAGGCCAAGTCTGCAGTAATTTGAGCATAAAAATACATGATATCATGGATTATAATCATTTAAGTAAGAGAGGAATCCATGAGTCCATTCTGATTATAAATGAATAAATGAGAGGAAAAGGAAAGATTCTAATGTTGGAGGAATTTTTTTAATTGCCATTTGGCAATAGTCATAATGATAATCCAGTCAAGAATAATCAATGGATGCAAAATCTGGGGGATAAAAGCTTGATGAACAATTGCATGACACACTTATTAACTTTATTGTGAAGAAACTACCTGAAAGTGACTAAACATCACCAGTAATGGGGCAAATTGACATTATGTGCCTCTTGATATGATGCACTGAGAAGAACGTAGCATTATTTCTGTAGTATTCCTGCCAAAAATGCGTAAATCATGAGGATAAATCAGATGGCCTAAACTGGAGGATAAACTCGAAGTAACTGCCCTATACTCTTAAAATAAATGTTACGGCCATGAAAGACAAGAAAGCATTCTGAGGAACTGTTTCAGATTAAAGGAGACAAAGCAACATGACGAATTCAACACATAATCCTGGATTGGCTCCTGAATAGAGGACATTATTGTGATAATCAGGAAAATTGTAATGGTGTCTGTGGATTAGGTAATACTGGATCAATGTTATAATTTCCTGATTTTGATATTCATACTATAGTTATGTAGGAGAGTATCCACTTGTTTTGAGAAAATACAGAAGTTTTAAAGATAATGGGGCATCATGTCTTCAACTTATTTTCAAACAGTTCAGAAATATGAATTGATTCTGGATAATCTGCAGGAGGATGTATGGGAGCTCTGTATACAATTTCTGTAACTTCTATGAACATTTTAAATTATTTCAAAATAAAATTTCTAAAACTGCTTCAAAGTATTCCTGTTACTTCAGGTAGACAATAATTTATTATTAAAACGGTGTTTTAATCTTTGTTGAATAAGTTCCAAATCCACCTCTAAATCCAAATGCTCTACTCTATATCCATAAGGAGTTGTTATATCTATTTTAAAATATGTACTTCTTCCCCTTTACATATGAAAGAAACTATAAGAGGCCCCAAGGAAAAGGAAGGGGTGATAACAAAAGAGAAATAAACAGTCCTTTTCATTGGTTAACCTTACAATTTATTAGAGTAGGGAATTAATACATTAAAGACTACCACCATTCTCTGTTAAATATAGATATCCTATAGAAATTAACTTGCACCATGTCTACAATCATATAGCCTTATTTTTAAAAGTAAAGTTACAGTCATCTCTTCGTATCTGTGGGGCACTGGTTCCAGGACTCCGGCCCCATCTCATACCAAAATTTTGAGATGTTCAAGTCCCTTGACATACTCTGCCTAAATGGTATAGTATTTTCACATAACCTACGCAATTCCAAATACTTTAAATCATCTCTAGATTATTTATCATACCTAATACAATACAAATGCTATGTAAATAGTTATTATATTGTTTCAAACTTTGTTTTTTTATTGTTGTATTGGTATTTAATTTTCTAATAATTTCATTCCACCGTTGGTTCAATCTACCAACACAAGAACCCACAGAAAGCCAATTGTACTTTGAAATGACTTCTTTCTTAAAAGTTATATAAGGTCTTCTTTTCTTTTTTTTTTTTTTTTTAAGAGATGAAGTCTTGCCATGTCACCAGAAGTACAGAAGTGTAGTAGCTGTTCACAGGTGCAATCATAGCACACTATAGCCTCAAACTCTTATGACTTCTTCTTATTCTTTTCCATAAGACCTTCTCGAGTTTTAAAAAAGCCAAATTAACAACAAAAAAGAGAAGTTCTTTTCGGTAATTCTAGATACTGTGAGTTTGGGTTCTATTACCTCTCATTTGCTGTCTATATATTACCTTGTCACATTAATTTTAAGTTACATAAAGGTAGAAGAGTTTTGAAAGGACACAGATTGTGACTGTAAATGTGATCCATCAAATTTAGGTGGATTCTGTGTTTGGAATATTAGCAACAGATCGCATACTTTATTAAAAAGAAATGGCCCAAGCAATCCTGCCTCAGCTTCCCACTACAGGAAGTGGGACTACACAGGAACATACCACTGTGCCCAGTGCTAATCTCTTAATCACTGTTTTCTACCCACTAACTCAATACTCCTCTTGCTCAATATTCCTTTTGAATTTATTAGCTCCGCATCAGAGTTACTGCCAGTGTCCTTTGCAACCAATCAGCAACTGCCCATCTTTGCACTCTACCTATTATTGCTCTGACATCACAAAGATCATGGCTATTCTTTACCAGTCTGAAATTATTTAAACTCATTTTAAAAATCTAATTTCCAATAGGCTTCTGATTTTCCATCAGGTAATTCTTCTTGACAAAGAATATCTAAACCAAACAAGACCTCAGTAGTTCTGCCTTTCTTTTATGAAATTCTTACTTCAAACCAATTTTAAAATCCTTTTGTGATGATCTTGGCATGCTCCAAAAGAGATCATTCTTCATATGTAGCTTACCCTTGATATATGTCCTTCCTTTTAACTGCCCTTTTAGCCTCTGAGCCAAGAGAGCTATCTAACCAGTAAAATCCAGTTTTGTTTTTTTATTTTTAAGACAACTCTTTCCTTCTCATTGAGATCATTAGAAAGGTTTTCTTTTGGCTTAAATATATTTTAGATGTTATTGTTTCCTCTATACATGTCTCTCATTCAGAAAGTCACAATCACATTTATAGTTTCTGGTTATGAATCATACATATCTTTGCTCTGGCCAAATCTACTTTCTTGAAGTCAACAGAATGTGTCTGCTAAGTCCCAGTACTCTCTTTACCTCCTCTTCCACTAGTTATTAATTACTACTCACAATTCAGAGTAGAAAATCTGCTTCCGGCAACCACCCAGACATCTGAAGTCCCCAGTCACCATTATACTTTATCTCTGCAGATTTTATAGACTGAATTAGCAAGGCACATCTTCCAAGCTGTCCTGCAGGTCCATTATATACTACCAAAACAATGACTTCTTTTCATTTAAGTTTTATGACTCCTCAAATCACTCTACTATTGTAGACAACCCTCAAGGTTGCACATTTTTATAAATATTATGTTCTTTCTTTTCCTTGTCCCCCTTGATAGGCCATTTCTTTTTAATAAAGTATGCGATCTGTTGCTAATATTCCAAACACAAAATGCACCTAAATTTGATGGATCACATTTACAGTCACAATCTGTGTCCTTTCAAAATTCTTCTACCTTAAAAAACTTAAAATTAATGTGACAAGGTAATATATAGACAGCAAATGAGAGGTAATAGAACCAAAACTCACGGTATCTAGAATTACCGAAAAGAACTTCTCTTTTGTTGTTTATTTGGCTTTTTTAAAACTCAAGACGGTCTTATGGAAAAGAATAAGTCATAATAAGTATTGTATACCAATTATGAAAAAATTACAAGAAGTTTATTCTGAGTAAATTATCTAAAATTATGTGATCTCCTCCAACATAATCATGAAATAGTCCACTGAAAGATAAACTTAAAAGAAAAAAGTACAGGTATCAGCCAAAATACTAAGTAACTAATCAGGGGTACTCTGACACATGCCTGAAGAAACCAATGCCAGAAAACAAAGGCTTCTGTAAAATCTTTAAAAAATCACAGGAACACTACAAAACCCTGAAAACTAGTGACACTCATTATTGAAAACAAAGCCCAATCATTATGACTATTACTCTATCCTTTTTTTTTTTTTTTTTTTGAGACGGAATTTAGCTCTTGTTGCCCAGGCTGGAGCACAATAGCGCCATCTTGTCTCACCGCAACCTCCGCCTCCCATGTTCAAGCGATTTTCCTGCCTCAGTCTCCCAAGTAGCTGGGATCACAGGCATATGCCACCATGCCCGGCTAATTTTGCATTTTTAGTAGAGACTGGGTTTCTCCATGTTGGTCAGGCTGGTCTCAAACTCCTGACCTCAGGTGATCCGCGTGTCTCAGCCTCCCAAATATTACACTATCTTTCAAAACTAAAGGTTGTTCAGCCAGATATTGATGATAACCCACTCAATAATTTCATAACGACTGCCAGGGTGATTTGCAGAAGTTCCCTGTAATGGTTTTTACTTTCTTGCTTTGCTAAAATGTGAAGATGGTATACAAACCTTTTTGAATTAAAAGTTGCTTAAACATAAAGTAACACTTTTCTAGCAAACTACTTAAAAGGAAAACTGTCACTATGTCAAATCAATTTTATAGGCAGTTAATTTAAGTAAACACAATAAATATCAATAGTCCTGTTTATCATAAGTAGAGACTTTCCCATTTACCATTTCTCTCCCCAGGACAAATTAAAATAGTTCTTACCTAATTCATAGAGATGCCCATCTACATGAACTAATGCAATAAAATGAAGATCTACTTTTTCATCTATATTTGGTGCCTGGAATAGGAGGGAAAAAATAGGTATTATATACATTAGTAGTCAAACAAATCAGTCATGTATATATAAACACATACAAATAACATCAAGTTATAAAAGAGAACATTTATCCAATATAATTCAAGGCTTAATGTTTGGTATAATGGACAAAGAGGGACCATGCCTGTGTTTGCGACAATGTGCTCATTTATCAGCAAGGAAAACAGTGACTAAAAGTACAACTTTCTTAATCTCAACTATCTAAAAACCAAAAATTGTGTTCACCTTAGAAGTCTCAGCATTTAGCACAATGCCTGGTATACAGCATATGCACAATGCATACTTATTGAATGAAATGAATACATGAACTGATATGTATGAGTTTTTAAAATTTGAAATAAGAAAGTTAAAATATTTTTACGCCTAACAGTTTAAAGAAACCCTTTTCGAGTTAAATTTTAAGATGTCAAAAGAGATGTTCCCTTAAAGACTTGAACTCGATAATCTGATGTTTTAACAGTGCAGTGTAAACAGTCTTTGCGTAAAAGAAGCATTTTAACTCACTCTAGATTTTAAACGTTTAAAAATGAATACATGCAGGAAAATAGCCCAGGCGATTAAAAGGAAGGGAAAAAAGAACAAATTAAAGTACAATTCACAGTAGCCTACGATTTTTCTCTTGCTTTGATGCTTAATAAACAATTTGAAATTAAGACTACATCTACGTTTCTTTAGCTTACCAATCAATTTGCCTGAGAAATATCTACATTTCTAAGGCATTCAAATAACATACACAAAGTCGATACATTGATTAACTGGCACTTTCTATGATATGTAGTAACTATACAGCTAAATTAATATGAGTTAGCTATACATCAAATCTAAATGGTTTGAAATGAAATACAATCACTGTTAAATATGCAAGTAGAGCACAAATTTTAAAGGAAAGTTTTCAAAAGGCATAAATCAAATTATATCTCAGATTACTTAATATCCTTGCAGTAACAGATAGTATCTTAACTAAAAAATTATATTCTTTTCATCCTCAAGTAACTATATATTTTCAAGTAGTTGTAATATAAAGTTTTCTGATGCAGATATTGAAAGGTACAGAATAAATATTACTATCTTGGATTTACAGAATGTTTCTAAAATATTTATATATACAGTGTCTCACCTAATCTCACATTATTCTTCAGAGGTTATTTCCCTCAAATTATGAATGGAAGAAATTCAACATAAACTGATGTGGCAAGCCAGTTCTTCTAGCGTCACTCTAGAACTACAGAATTCCACAGGTGTTAGCAATCAGGGTTATCTAGTTTTACTGTTGCTCCAATACTGCACTTCTCCATCTTGTGGTAGCCCCTCTAATTGTTGCTTCAACACCACATAGCCCCATCTTGTGGTAGCCCCTCTAAATGTCAGAGGCTCCTCCACTAGGTTTTGAGGCAGTCCATTTCATTGTTAGACAGTTTTGTTAGAATTTTCCCTCATACTGAGGCTAAATATGTCTCCTTGTATTTTCCATCATCTTAGAAAAAAGTCTAATCCCTCCTGAACATATTTCTTCAAATATGTGAAGACAGTGATAATGAGTTCCCTTACTTTCCTGGTCAGGGAATCAAAAAATATTAGTGGCCACACAATCTAATATCTCCACTTATAAATAATCAGAAGAGAAACCAATTTTTCAAGTCTAAACCTAGGCAATTATATAAACCGTAACTTTAACTCTATAACAAAAAGGTTATAATGAATTATTCATTCAACTAGAAAACAGTCTTGTCTTTACTCATTTTAAGACAATTTTCCAACAGGATATGAAATACTCTAAATCTTACAAACTTTATGCTTTCATAAATTATTAGTTACCTTAATACCATCTCTTCTTAAGAATTACACATCTTATAGCTTCCATGTTTCATATTGTGCCAGTAACTACAACCATGCTAGAGGTAAAAGTAGTACAACTGGAGTCAGAGAACTGAATATGGACCCAATCCCTGTAAGCCTCGGGTTTCTTATCCATCTCAAGGTTTAAATGAGCTGCATGAACGTATTTTGTAAACTGTTAAGTGTTATATAAACCTTATATATTACTCCAATAATAATACTACAGTATCGCAAATGTAAGCAATTACCAAATGTAGTGACTCAAAATTGTGCATCACTGTACCTTTAACCTAAAAGTGCATACTAAAAATATAAAATTCTAAAGAGGGCACGAAAAGCCTTCAAGCTATTATAAAAGATAAGCAAAGCTCAAAACTTCTAAGCCTTCCACAAAACCTCAGAACCTGTGATAAGCCTTTTCCTTCGGTCAGCTTCAATTAGTCTCAGAGTCTAAAAATCTGTAATTATTTAATTGCTTAAAATTATTCCACTAAAAACAAGAAAAATAAATAAAAAGCAACTTTCAGCAAGTCTTGTTTCAAAAAATGACCAAGAAATAACTACGTGAAGGGCAAAAAAAAAAAAAAAAAAAAAAAAAAAGCTATAGATTGGATTTTTTTTTCCTTCATATATCCGTATATATGAAGGAAAAATTAAAATTCCTCTTTACATCCAACCACCACTTTGGCTTTGAAGCTGCCTCCTGATATTGACACTTCAAAGATGTAGTATGACTATTCTTATATGTCTCTATCTACTGATGACGATCCCACTCTTTTAGTATAAACAGTACCACTGACTTCCAATCAATTAGTTTTAATACATATAATCCCTAATTTAGAATGCAACACTTCTTAGTTAACTGAAAGAATTAAAAAGTGATAACAAATCAATTAGATATAAATTAAATACTAAATATAAACATCACATTAAAATACACACTAAATTTAATGCATAATTGTATAGCACTTAATATATACCAGGCACTGTTCTAAATGTTTTATATGTATCAAACAATTAATCATCATACTGGTTGAGCATCCCAAATCCAAAAATCTGAAATCTGAAATGCTCCAAAACTCCAAACTTTTTGAGCACCAACAGGATGTTCAAAGGAAATGCTAACTGCAGCATTGTGGATTTCAAATTTTCTGGCTTGAGATACTCAACCAGGTAAGTCTAATATAAATAATCCAACCAAAATCCAAAACACTTCTCATCCCAAGCATTTTGGATAAGACATACTCAACCTGTATAAACCCAATAAGGTACATAATATGATTATGCCCATCTTACTCTCGGGAAAACTGAGGCACAGAAGCATTAAGTAACATGCTCTAGGTCATATAGCTAGTAAGTGGTAGAATCTGGATTCAAACCCAGGCAGTGTGCTTCTAGAATCCATGTTATTTACTACTATGCTATGAAAATATTCAAAGCTATAAGGCAATGGAATTAATATGGAGCCAAGATCAACATTATATAAAAGCATATAAAACAGGAAATGCCAAATTTTATATGTTCATTTATATTTGGAACATTTTTAAGTAGAAAAGGAATAATTCACATTAGAATTAGATCAACTGTGCTCGTGTCAGAATTTACACCTTTAGGATTCTACCCTGGTCATCTAATTCACCTTGTATCTCTCACTGTGCCAAATGGCATATGGCACAGTAGAGAAGCAACAAATATCAAATGGATGAATGAATAAAAATGAAGAATGTCATGACCCAATGAGGATAGTGAAACAGAAAGAGAGAGATGCCAGTCTGTTGATACTCAGTACAAATGGAGAAGTATTTGATGATCATACTGGTATTTGGTGGAAGCAAATATTTAAGGAAAGATACCACTTCACAGTTTGAGTACAGCACTAGAAGGGTAAGGGGAAGGAAAGAATGCTTGACATTGACTTTTAATTGTTCTTAAGCATTAAATGTATGTGTAGTCAGACTTCCTCCTCTGGCTTCAAAAGCCATCACGATTTATAGAAATGTCAAATTTCTTATAAATGTATGGCACACACCAAAGTTTTAAGATACTGCATTTCTAGGGAGGCTCTGCTAAACCACAGTCATTGCCTTTAGTAGTCCAAAACATTAGAAAGACAAGAGCTATAGTTGCTTAATTCTGTAGTGTATCATAGCTAGAATTCCATCATCGGTCTCGACACTTAAGATAATTAGTAAGATTATAAGAAAAATGTATTTTAATAGTTTGTGGATATCATTAGCCTATAAAAGAGAAATCATAAATTTGTGGGAAGCTTACATCAATACACAAGGAGGAAATCTTCATTTCCTACTTGCAAAAGATCTTTAGAAATTGAATAGGCAGGAAAGATCAGATCAAGATTAAACCAAGTACCTGAGCCACCTCAGGGAATAAAATAATAGCTTAGATGAAACACCCTACACCATGAGGGATTTAGGTTGAGAATAGAGTAAGCAAAGTAATCCCAGAGCATGGCAAGAGACTAAAGTCATGCTCAGAAACATTAAAAAAAAAAAAAAAAAGTAATAGCTGGCAAAGAACTCAGAAGGTACACAGCATTTGTTGACCTGAGTCAACTAAATGATTTCAGAAAGCTGAAGGGTAAGAGAACCCATATTCACTTTAACAATTAACCAGACTTCAACATTATCACGAACATGGATCAGTACTCATCAAAAGGCAGGCGCCACTATGTTGGCAGGATATGGAGTGGAAAGATGGATGTTGCAGGCACTGGCAAAAGTCAAGCTAGACTGCAAAGCATAGAGGTATGCTTGCAATCTTATTGGGGGAGAAAAAAGCTAATGGTTGAGTGAACCAAGAGAAAAGCACTCTGAAGACTGAAGTTGTTTAAGGAAAAAAAAAAAAAAAGGACAGCCCTTGTCACTGGAGAAGAGATGGAAGATTGACTAAACTTACAACAGAATGGAGACCCAAAGATGGTAGGCGTAAGAAGGGTCGCCAGCGACGAAGACGGAGAGATGGACTGGTAGCCTTTGCAGGGCCTACATGGTAACGTTTGACCCAGGGCAGGGATGCATGGTGACACAATGATGAGGCCTTCGTTCTGCAGTGGCTAGAATGAGGCTGTGATGAGGATGGCGAGGAGGACTACATAATTAAAAAAGAGAATATTTTACTTAGACCACGTTACTGGGTGATCGTTTATTCTTAAAAGCAACGTATGGTCATGCTTGTAATTCATATGGTCTACTAGTTTTAATAACCATAATCTAGCAAAGGATCATATATGAATATTGGTTAAAAGCAGGTAAAGTGGAAATATATAACCAAGTATCAGGTTATATGCCATAGTTCTATAAGTGTACCTTGGAAATATTCATATAGCTTCATTTGCATAGCACAGACTCATGGAAATTAATACTTAAAAGCCACTAAAATTATTACATCAAATTGTTTTTAAAAAGTAACACACACGCAAAAACTAGGTAATGCATATAAAATGTACAAAGAATAATGGGTAGAAGAAAACTGTATGGTGATAGGCATTGGTAAAAAAGAATTCCTTAAAAGGAATAAGCTCCAAGAAGAAAAAAAAAAAAACAACTTTAAAATATAAACAAGAGTGAAATTAATCCCTCCAAAGCTGACGACCTGAATAAACTATCCTCCTACTTAGGCTGATACGTTACGTGGAAAACATCATGGCCTCTTAGCTATCTTTTAGGAAACGATATCATTAAATAAAATACACATCTTTTTTATGTCAGGTGCTTTTTAAGGACTTAACATATATCAGTTCATTTAACCTCCCAATAACCCACAAGCACAACTATTCCTGTTATACAAGTGAGGAATCAGAGCACAAATGGGTTAAGTAACATAACTAAGGTCACATTGCCAGCAGGTAACAGAACTGGGATTCAAACCCAGGAAATCAGGTTCTAGAGTCCAATGATCTTAATCACTGTGGTGTATAGCCGAAGTGACCAAGAAAAATATGTTATTGCTAAATGGAACAGATAGTGTTAAGGAGAGAAACCATTCTGATAAGGTTAGGGTATTTTGGGAATCACCTTTTCAAACACTATTGTACCACAAAAGGCAAATCTAGCCAAGAGTTTTCTACAAAATATACAAGGATATAACATAATAGTAGTAATCCAAATGATTTCATAATTGTCACATTCGATTAATAACACCAGTATATAAAATAAAAAATTTGAGGGAGTATGACAAAATTACAATCACTATAATCATAGTGAGAAGAAATAAAAAGAATGGTAATATAAATCCTCACTTGGTGATAATAGATTTTGCTAACCATAACAACCATAATAGATTTCTCTTAAGGAAAATGAGTTTTACTTTCCGACTGATTTTTAAAACTCTTTTCAACTCTGAAAATTCTCTAATCCTACTTAGTATCCTCAATCTAAATAAACAATATACTAACCTTAAAAAAAAGCTATCATTTTGATGGGGGTTTAAAAAATATGTTCGAACATTTTAGCTGCTCATAATAAGCATCAGTCAATCAAAAATACATAAATGAATTCTATACTTGGTTCTACATGGGAACAAAAGTGTATATGATAGTGTCTCCTCTCACAGACATAATTTAATCAGAAATTAATTAGTAATATTACTAAACCAGAGTTGTACAGTGAAAGAATATATAAAGTTGGGATGGGTGAAATAGGAAAATATTCTTGGCAAATAATTCAATGTGAGAAAAAGAACAGAAATAGAAATAAGGAAGACATGTTTAGAAGAGTAATGTGTCAGGTCTGAAATTTGAGTTTATTCTTTCAATTTAATAAGTTAGCCTCTTACTTTTTCATGGGTATTGGCAAAAGGCATGAGACGCCTGGGTCAGAGAAAAAAAAAAAAACAACTTTATTACTCATAGCACAGCAAGGAGCATGATCATCAATACGTTTGTGCCAATTCACATGAGAACAACAGACATAGCTAGGGTGGATGGTTGCAAAAGAGTAGGCTGCGTTACAGGAGAGGAACACTGAGCTGGGGAAACCACTGGTTTACAGCAAGCAGTAAGCAAACAGGCTCTTTGTTCCGGAGGCAAAGACATTACCTCATCCCTTAAGGTTGCTTACTCCAAACACACCTGTGAGAAATGTGATTTCCACCTTCAAGTATGATGACCCTCTTCTTTTGTCATTTTTGAAGAACCTTTTTGAAAACTTTTTTTAAAAAAAAATTTCAAATTTACACAGTTACAAAAACAAGCATAATACAGGAAACACCTAGATTTGACTATGATATTTTACCTTCATTTGCTTTATTATCTCTTTACCTTTTTCTACATAACTTTTTTTCCTGAATCATTTGAAGGTAAGTTACATACATCATGGCCCGTTAATCCTAAATTCTTCAGTATTTCCTAGGACTAAGGGAATTATCTAACATTAATATCAGTGCAGTTATCACCCTCAAAATTTTATATTGATATAATACTTTCTCCTCATCTCCCATATTTTAATTTTGCCAGTTATCTAGTTGTGTAATTTACAGCATTTTCCCCCAGGATCTAATCTAAGCACAGATATTAAATTTATTCATCATGTCTCCTTAGTATCTTTTAACCTGGAACATTTCTAACAATCTTTATCTTTTATATTTTAAGCATCAAGCCCTTCTCCATTTTTCAATAAATCATTTTCTATTCAAAAAGTCATGCTCTCTGTGACTAGAGACTGCTTTACTTCTTCCTTTTTAAACAATATTCCCTTTATTTCCTTTACTTGCCCTACTATATTGGCTAGGACCTCTACTACAGTAATGAATTTCATTGACTTCTGCTTTTATCTTGGTTATTTCTACCTTTTACCCACTTCGGATTTAACCTGCTCTTCTTTTACTACCTTAAGGTAAAAACGTAGATCTCTGACTTGAAGCCATTTCCCTTTTCTACTATAAGCATGTAATACTATAGTTTCCCTAACCCGTTTTTTTTTTTTCTACTATAAGCATTTAATGCTATAGATTTCTCTCCAACCCCTGCATTAGCTGTATCCTGTCAATTTTGGTATACTTCTTTTTAGTCAATTCAAAATGTTTTCTAATTTCTCTTGTGAAATCCTCTTTGATCCATGAGTTATTTAGAAGTGTACTATTTAATATCTAAATATTTTGGGGATTTTCCAGGTATTTTTCTGTTGTTGATTCGTAGTTTAACTCCACTATGAATAGAAAACATTCTTTGTATAATTTAAAAATTTTTTTTAAATTTAAAGTTGATTTTCTAATCCAGAATATGGTCTATCCTGGTAACTATTCCACGTGCACTTGAGAAGACTGTATATTCAACTATTCTGTTCCAAATTTCTGAAGTGTTCCACAAATATCAAAAGGGTCAAGTTGTTTGATAATGTTGCTGAAATCTTCAATTTTTTACTAATGTTCTGTATTTGTTTTATTCATTCTGAGTGTTGATATCTCCATCTACAATTGTGAATTTGTCTGTTTCTCTCTTCAGTTCTAACAGTGTTTGCCTCATACATTTAGAGGTTCTAACTGTTAGCTGCATACACATACTTTCTGTTATGTGTATGCTATGTCTTCTTGGTGAGGTAACCTCTTTATCCTTACATAATGTCCTTCTTCATCACTGGAAATATTCCTTGTTCTGAAGTCTACTTAACTTCATGTCAATATAACTACTGTGGTTTTCTTTTGATTAGTGTTTGTATTGTTCATCTTTTCCCATCCTTTTGATTGTCACCTTCTTACGTTTTTTAAAGTGACTTTCTTGTAAACAGCATATAATTGTGTCTTGCTTTTTTACCAAACTGGTCTTTCTTTCAATTTGAGGGTTTATAGACATTTGAGTCTTTATAATGACATTTCATTAACTTCATGTGATGTTTTATATGGCTGGATTTAAATCTACATTGTCAGTTCTTTATTTTTTCCATCTGGTCTGTTACTTTTCTGCTTTTTGCATTATTTCTATCATTCTATTTTATCTGTACTGTGGGCTTCTTGTTTATACTTTTTAAGCTTTTCAGTAATTGCCCCAGGATTTACAAGATATACCTTTAGTTATGGAGTACCTTCAAATAGTATTACACTACAACATATATAGTATAAGAACCTCACAACAGTATTATCCCAATTTCTCCCTCCCTTCCTTTGTGCTATTGTCTGATTTTATATGTGCTATAAATTTATAGTACATAGTTGCTATCTTTGATTTAGTAATCCTAATCATCTTCTAGAGAAATTTAAAACAAGAATAAAATGTATTTTATATTTACCTTCATTTGTTCCATTTTCAGTGCTTCCCAAATCTTTGTATAGCTCCAAGTTTCCATCTGGCATTGTACTGTTTCAGCATAATGAAATTCCTTTACACTTCTTATAGTGCAAGTAAGCTGGTATGAGCTCTCTCAGTTTTTGTTTGTCTCAAAGTTTTTATTGTTAAAATATATTTTTGTTCCATTGAACTCTTAGCTTTCTAAAAATATCATTCTTTTCTGGCTCGCATAACTTCTAGTAAGGAGTCTGCTGTAATTCTCATGAATTCTTAGTATCTACTCTGTCTTTATCATGTGGCTGCCTTGAACATTTTCCATTTATCTTTGTTCTTCAGCAACACTTTCCATTTATTTTTGAATTTTAATGTGTCTCAGTGGTTATATGTGTGTGTTTGTTTTTTTGGAGGATAAAGGTATTCATCCTATCTAGTGTCTCTGAGATTCCTGAAGCTGTGGTTTGGTATCTTTAATTACTTTTGGAAAATAGTTGCCATTACCCTTCAAATACTTTTTGTCTCAAGGCCCCACCCCTCACCCACTCCCACCCCCATCATATCTTTCCATCTCTCTTCTCCTTCTGGGATTCCACTTTCACATATTACATCACTTGAAATTGTCCCACAGCGTTTGGATGCACTGTTTGTTTTGTGTGGTTTTTCTTCCCCTCTTTTCCACTACTTTTTCCCCTTTGTGGGTAAGTTTGGGTAATTTCCAGTGATTTATCTTCACAGTCACCAATTCTTTTGTCAACTTTGTTGAGTCTACTGGTGAATCTGTTAATGGCATTCTTCATCTCTAGTACTGTTTTTTTCATTACTGGCATTTCCATTTGATTCTTTCTTATGTTAATAGTTTCCAATTCTGCTGATACTACCCATGTGATGGAACATGTTTTCCTCTTTTCCACTTGAGCCTTTAAGTATTTTAAATTTTCTGTCTGATAGTTTGACATCTAGATCATATCTGAGTCTAACTCTGCTGAATGCTTTTTCTCATGATTTTTGGTTAAAAGCCATACACTTTTCTAGGAGTACAGATAAATAATATGTATACCTAAAAATGGGCATGTCTCATCTTCTGCTATGACTTAGTGCATGGGGATAAGCCAACCTAGTCAAGAGTTTAACTGTTTGGGTTTTACTGTTACTATAATTACCCTGAGAATACCATTGGTTTAAAATTCATCTGGCACAACCTTGGGCTTAGACTGGGAGTTGGGTTGTAGGATGTTTTCTTTTTCATTGCTCTTGTTCCACCCTCAGCTTTAGGTTTTTGCTCACGGGGTATGCCTCAGAAAAGGTCTCTCTCCATATTATTGACCCATCCCCACACATTTGAGACCTGTTTCTTGGTGCTTGCTAGTCTAATGGTGGGTTTGTGGAGGCATTCTTTATTGTTCTGTATCAGCCTCTGTCCCTGGATATCAAGGCCAAGACTTTCTCAGGGGTTCTTTCCTCCAGTGGTAGAAGAACCTGCCCCTCCCACAAAAGGGGTGGTCTTATCTCTTCCCTTCCCAGGAAAGGTTTTCTGTCTGAGGGTCTTTAGACTTTGTTCTATAGGGGAGAAGAATCCAGGCTTGGTGCCTTTCCCACAGCAGCAGCTGCTCTCCTCCCCTAGGCCTGCACTTAAAGATTCACATCTTGTCCCCACTTAATCTCATGAGCACCCATTGAGGTCTGCAGAGAGTAGATACAAGCTCGCCCTTCAGGGCTGTTTACAGGGATTTTATAGTCTTATGGTAGCCTACTTGTGACCTTAAGCAATTTGTTATAATTTTTAGCTATTTTGTTTCATTACCCATAAATTTTGGGCTTCTATTCATCTCAGTAAGTGTATCTCTACATCATTTTTCTTCTCCTTCTCCTTCTTCTTCTTCTATTCATCTCAGTAAGTATATCTCTACATCATTCTCCCCCTTCCCCTCCCTCCCTCCCTCCCTCCCTCCCTCCTCCTCCTCCTCCTCCTCCTCCTTCTTCTTCTTCTTCCACGGAGTCTTGATCTATCGCCCAGGCTGGAGTGCAGTGGCACACCATCTCAGCTCACTGCAAGCTCCGCCTCCCAGGTTCAAGTCATTCTCCTGCCTCAGTCTCCCAAGTAGCTGGGACTACAGGCACATGCCACCATGCCCAGCTAATTTTTTTGTATTTTTAGTAGAGACGGGGTTTCACCATGTCAGCCAGGATGGTCTCAATCTCCTGATCTCGTGATCCGCCCACCTCAGCCTCCCAAAGTGCTGGGATTACAGGCATGAGTCACCATGCCTGGCCTACATCATTTTTCATGGCAACATATTATTCCTTAAATAGATGTACCATAAATGTAACACTGCACCTTTAGATTGTTTCTGGTTTTCTACAATTATGCTTCAGTGAAAATGTGCACACAAGTATCTATATATGCATCAGTCAACAGTAATAATATTGGTATCCAAAATGATGTTATAAAACAACAACCATAATAGCTAACATCAAGTGCTTACTATCTTTTACCAGATGTTCTAAACGATAGATGCTACAGATCTTCACAATAATCCTGTAAGGTACATATTATGATTATTTCTATTTTAAAGATAAAGAATAATTTTTCCCCAAATGTTATCACACTAGTAATTTTAGTCTTCTTTTTGATCATCAGGCTTTCCAATAAAAACTTACATAACAGAGGAAGGAAGAAGAAAACGATAATGAGTCTGAAAGTACACTCTATTAAATGAGTCCCATACATCAAAGCTTGTGTGTATGTGTTTGTATGTGGCTAATGTTTTATAACATTCAAAATAGGATAGCACATCAATATATTGTAATTGTTTATTTAACCACTTTGTAAGGCTTGGGGGCAGGCAAAGCTCTTGTCTACCTTACTGCTCCTGTGATAGCTTACTAAAGATTGTTTCTAACAAGCATGCCAAAATGTTAAACATTAGAACCAGTAACTCTAAATTTTTACTCTGGTCATATTTATTTTTACCTCCTAATGCTAAATGAACACACTATACACATATTATCTTCAACTGTATAATTTACACTATACACATATTATCTTCAACTGTATAATTTCCAGAGATAATTCATAATACAGACAACACAGTGTACATCATATATATTTTCAATTTCAAAGAATTGATCTAATTCAGAAAAAGACTTTCAAGCAATAACATTTCAAGAGATGGAAGGACTTTGAAATAAAGTGTGCTATTATGGAAACCTAAAATTCATAGGCTTTCCTCCTAGAATTACAAAGATTAAAGACACATATACCAACTTTAAAATCTTCATAATATTAACAGTTAATGCAATTGTTTAAGCAACCTAATTTTTAGCTCTGCTTTCAAATATGAAAATGTAAACTGTGAGCTGAATCTTGAGCTAGATGGCTAATTTTTCATATTGTCTTCCACACTAATTGGAAAAGATTAAATGTCTACAGTTTATTTTTGACTATTTCATAAGAGTCTTAAAGAGAGTTCACTTTTTAGAGAGTCTGAATAAAGAACTCAACTTCCTCGGTTTTTTCATTCTGGTGAAGAGTCCAAAATCACTAACAATTATTTATTTCATTAAAACCATTAACAACACTAGTGTTTGCCAGGACATTAACGGTGAACCTGTGCCCTCACTGTTGACTGTGTGAGCACTGCAACAGTATACTGTGATGTACATATACCACTTTACAGGAATATAAATTCATCTCTTGATTATAGTTCAAAACAACCTAGTCTAGGCTTTTCAGAAACCCGAGGAATTTTGAAAAGCAGATTAAATGTTTTACTCTTCAGGAAGAATGCTAAGATATTTAATAAGTAATTGTTGCATGAGATGTTTAAGCATTACTTCTGATTGAAACCCTCTGAGTTTAAACACACACACACACACACACACACACACATATTCACTTACACACACAGAGAAAGTGAGCTATGAGAATACAGACCATAACCATGACAGTTTTGGGTTTTTCAGAAGCACGAGGACCTATTTGACTTGCCCAAAGCCACATAACTAGTGAGTGTGAAAGCCAGAGGCAGACTCATGACTCCCAGCTCCAATTTCAGTATTTTCCATTGCACACAAAGCCACTGTCCATCAACTGTCAACTAATTTGACTGATTCATAAAGGCACATCTATTACTATTTCTATCTGAATTCCTGAATATAATTCAAATCTACCTTCTAGTTGTCAAACTTAAAACTAGTTCAAAAAACAACAACCATCACCACCTAGGTCCTCAAAGGCCAAATTACTTTTCCTTCACAGTTAGTGTGCATGCACTTTTTAATACGGAAAAAAATGAATAAATTACTCTTTAAACTTTTAAATAAAATAACCAATGTATTCGAAATGCTGTAAAGGCTAAAAAGAAATGATCCAGACTTTAAAAAAAAAAAAAATCAAAGAAAGCAGAGGATCTGCCTAAGAGTACTCCTCTATTAAGAAGTCAAGTGTTTTGCTAGTGGCTCACACCCGTAATCCCAATACTTTGGGAGGCCAGGGCAGAAGGATCACTTGAGTTCAGGAGTTCAAGACCAGCCTGGGTAACATAGGGAGACCCCATCACTACTAAAAATAAAAATAAAAAAATTAGCCAGGTGTGATGGTACATGCCTGTGGTCTCAGCAACTTGGGAGGCTGAGGTAGAAGGATGGTTTGAGCCCAGGAGATCAAGCCACTGCACTGCAGCCTGAGCAAGAGAATAGGAACCTGTCTCAAAGCAAAAAAAAAAAAAAAAAAAAAAAAAAAAAGGAAGAAAGAAAGAAAGAGTTTGGTTTGGTGGGTACTGTAAGTGCTTAAATCTAAATTATGTTAAAATTCTAAAATAAAGTAAGTGGGTTTTGGTTTACAGCCAAGGCATTTTCTCATTTAAATTGACATACTGTTATTACGAAAAATATCCTTATAACCATGTAATTTCTTGAACATGAAGGGATCATTAGTGGGTAGATAGTTAAAATAATTACTGTTTTCTAAAATGTACATAACATGATTACCAAAAGAATGTGGCTGGTTTATGGGTAAGATTTCTTGTTAAAAGAAAAAAAAAATCTAGTGTTGAGTAAGAACTGACTTAGATGTTAAAGGCACAAAAGAACAAAGTATTTGACACAACTCTGAATGACTATTTGTAACTTATTACATGTTTGCATTAAATTACTAGCTGTGAATAGCCTTGCTTTTAAGGCAAAAACAAAAATTTAAATTTTAAATTCCTCATTTTATTTAGTTTGAGCAATTTCATTTACCTACATGTTTTGTTGCCTTAAGAGCATGGAAGTACCCACTAGCTGTGTGACCTTGAATATACTAGCAACTTCTTAGATTTCCCATCTGCAAAATGGGGTAACAGTTATCTTATGGAGTTGAGAGGATCAAGCTAGGGTACATACAGCACTTAGTTAGCCTAACCCATAACATGAATTCAGAAAATGGTACCCATCATTATAATAATATGGCAGACATACTTTCAAAAGGAGTAAGAATTAAGAAGGTGAAAATACTTGAAAGCTGGTGAGCACCTCAAACAATTTTGAGGAGAGGGAGAGGGAGAGGACAAGACCACTGAGTCTAAAATATGGCACAGGGAAAAGAAAATAATTGGGAACATCTCTAGAGCTGCCAAATGCTATGAAAATTAGATTATAAATGTGTGTACACATATGTGTAAGGACATGTGTGTGTGCATGCATGAGAACACATACATGTATAACTTTGAGTTTAAAATCAAAATTATAAATTAATTCTAAATGAATTTCTGTAGATTTTTTAGTAACTTTCAGTGTATGTAATACATTGGATTACAGCAAATTTAAGGTTCAAATTTTAAAAAGGAAATTAAAACCAGATCCATGCAAAAGATGCAAAGTTTCCTACAGTGTATCCATGTTCGGTTGGCAAAGAAGTCACAAGTTAAATATGGGATAGATATCAAAATACACAAAATACCACTACATATTCCATGGAAAATCTGGATAATGGTAAGTTTCTTCATTTTGCTCACCTAATAAATCAAGATGCCCACAGACATCAAGATATTCTAAAAAGACTTTTTTCCCTGACTGGTTTAACAATTATGTTTTCTCCCTTCACTTTATAATTCTCCATGTTAGAAATATCTATTAATACAATACCTATACATCTACATGTTACATTAAACCTAAACTTACCATTGTTAAACTGTTCAAACTAATTCCCGGAAATTATTTTCTTTACAATTTGAGAGTAGCCCCAAATAAAGTTCTCCTTTATTACAAATGAAAAAAATCTTATATCCTAACATTACCCTCTATTCTGGAAAGCTGTGATATAAAACAAAACTAACAGAAAACTTTCACCATCACCAAACACAACATCAATTCTATTTTTATTGCTGAAAGCATTCTTAGACGAGTCTCATCTAGTCAGATCTGGAAGGGTAAACTGGTAAGTTTGGTCTAAGAATTTTCCTTTAAAATAAGTAATAATTTAATATCTCCATTTCTAGAATTCTGAGATCAGCAAAGAAGAAAGAAGGGGGAAGGAAAGGAGAGAAATGGAGAGGAAAAAAAGAAGGAAAGCACAGAGGGAGGGAGAGAAAAGGGGAAAGGGAATGCCTCTATTCAGGGAATGTTCAGAAGAAACAAAAAAAGATAGAAGAGAGACAGAGGCAAGCTAGAGAGTCCCAGAGCATTTTTGGTTTTAAAAATAAAATAAAATAAAATTGCCTCCAAAAGATTAAGTCATGTTGAAATAAAGAAAATGAGGTATGAAAAGTAAAGAAAAACAAAGATCAGAAAGTTGCAGTTTCAGACTTTTGACAAAACTGGACTCTACATCTTGAACTGCATGATACGTGTATTGTTTCCGCCTGATTCTTACAAGATAACCAGCAACTTAAATTTTATATTATTTAAGAACTAAGCTTCTTCCTAATATCCTCAGATTCTTTCAAGGTGAAGGAAGAAGGAAATAAATTCCAAAAAGAGGGAAATAAATATGTGAGCACCTCAATTTGTGTGTAAATCATTTTTGGCTTATTGGAATGATTTCTGTTATCTCTTTGGAATCCCAAAATAATAAAAATAACTAAAAACTATACTTCAGAGTAAAATGAAGCCATGCAACTATACATATACATCTAATGAAGATGAAACTTTATCCTATTTACTACCACTGACAGTCTATACTGGCTGGGCCAAAAAAGCCAAGTAGATTCTAAACAGAGGATTTTCTTAAATTAAAAATATGCACACCCACAGAAACACATACATGTATCTTTAATTATGTATATATATTTATGACGACATACTTGAAATCAGAAATTATTCACTGTTTACCCCAGTGGTCAAATAATCCCGCTTTTACAGGTCAACAACACTAACCAAAATAGATTACATATTAATATTTCATTGTAAATTAATTATAATTTTATTTTATGATTGAAATTAACTTCATAAACTTTTGCTAAAGATCTTTTAAATATCATTAGCAATCAAACATGCTATTTCCCCCTATTAAATAAGCAAAAATTTAGAAATAGAATTCAATACTGGCAAGGACAATTTTCAAAGCTGCAGTCACCACTGAAGTAAAAGATCTTTGAAGACACAAATTATGTCTCATTTATCTTTGTATGTACAATTCTAAGCACAGTGCCTAGTACAGTAGATGCTCAGACAGGTTATCTGGTTGAACAAATGAAAGAAAGACAACTTCATATTATTTAACAAGAATCATAAAAATGTTCATCCCTTTGAATCAGTAATCCCACCTACAAGAAACTACCTTAAAGAAAGAACCCAAAAGAATACTTAGATAAACAGGGATATTCAATTAAGTTATATTTTTAACTTGAAACACTAAAAATAATCTAAACATCAAAAGTTAAGGAAATGAAAAATAAATTGTGGTTTACTCAGATGATAGTATACAGTAGCAAAGGTTTTTTTATGAGGAAATTTTGATGAAACAAAAAAATGTTCACGGTAATATGTTAAGAAAAAAGTCAAACAAAATTGCTTGATCTCAACTGTTCTTAAAATGTACTAAAAAAAGAATGGTAGCAAATATACATAGATTCTGAAAGTGTCTTTTGCTGTTTTTTCCATACTGGTATGTTTATTTAAAAACAGAAAACAATACTGCTGTTATTTTTCATTATTACTATTAATTTACATGGGGTGTTCTGGGCAGCACAACAAACTTACTCTTTTTACAAAAAGTTAAACAATAAATCATCAGGCAATCTACCCATATCTGGGTTGGCTCCTAAATTAATGTGGTAAAATCACAAATTTTAGGAATTACTTTTTAGTTAAGTGTCAATGAAGTAAAAGTAGGGTCTGAAGGCACATAAAATACCCTTTTGGATTTTTGTTTCTTGCCTTCACATTTGACTTGCAGACTGTTTCCACTCTTACATCACTGATATTTCTTCACACTTTTAAAAACACTTATTAGAATCTTCTGTGAGTAGAAAAGCCTTAAAATAAGGAGATCTTCTAATCTACTAGACACTTCAGTGGAAGCCCAAACCATATCAAGTTGGAACTTCCTGCCAATCTTATTATTCTACAGTTATTCTGAAAGGTCTTAGTTGCAGTGAATACACAGTCATCCCTCGATATCCATGGACTATTGGTCTCAGGACCCCCTGAAGATACCAAAATCCACGGATGCTCACAAGCCTTGTATAAAATAGTGTAGTATCTGCATATAACCTATGTACCTCCTCCTGTATATTCTAAATCATTTCTAGATTACTTGTAATAACTAATACAATGTAAATGCTATATAAATTGATGTTATACTATATTGTTTAGAGAATAATGACAAGAAAAAAGTCTGTATCTATTCAGTACAGACACAACCATCTTGTTTTTTCAAATATTTTTTCTCCTTTTTGTCTGAGACAAGGTCTCTGTCACCCAGGCTGGAGTGCAGCAGCATGATCACAGCTCACTGCAGTCTTGACCTCCTGAGCTGAAGCCATCCTCCCACCTCAGCCTCCCAAGTAGCTGGGACTACAGAGTAGCTGGAACTACGGGTGCATGTCACCACACCTGAATAATTTTTTTGTACATACAGGGTCTCACTATGTTGCCCAGGCTGGTCTCAAACTCCTGGCCTCAAGCGATCCTCCCTTCTCGGCCTCCCAAAGTGCTGGGATTACAGGCATGAGCTACCCTGCCCAGCCTCAAATATTTCCATTAAGTGGTTGGTTGAATCCACAAATAAGGAACCCACCATTACAGCAGGCCAACTGTATACATTCATTTTTAAATTTCTTAACTGGTCATGCATGTATCAGGTTATATTAATTTTAAAATCAGTAACTATTTTTCTAGTAGAACTTTCAACCATATTTCGTTTAGGGCTGCACATTACCATAACACACATGACCGATACATTAGTCAATTGAAAGCTTAGCTTTATATGTCTATTATTAATTTTTGTAACACAGTGCTTCAAAACTCAATCATGAACTCACTTTAAAGAAATAAAATTCAGGGCCAGGTGCAGTGGCTCACGCCTGTAATCCCAGCACTTTGGGAGGCGAGGCGAGTGGATCACGAGGTCAGGAGAACGAGACCATCCTGGCTAACACTGTGAAACCCTGTCTCTACTAAAAATACAAAAAATTAGCTGGGTGTGGTGGCATGCAACTGTAGTCCCAGCTACTTGGGAGGCTGAGGCACAAGGTCAGGAGATCGAGACCATCCTGGCTAACACTGTGAAACCCCATCTCTATTAAAAATACAAAAAATTAGCCGGGCATGGTGGCATGTGCCTGTAGTCCCAGCTACTTGGGAGGCTGAGGCAGGAGAATTGCTTGAACCTGGGATGCTGAGGTTGCAGTGAGCAGAGATTGCGCCACTGCACTCCAGCCTGGACGACAGAGCGAGACTTCATATCAAAAAATAATAATTATAAAGAAAAAATTTAAAAAGAAATAAAATTCAGGAGTAACTGAAAAGCTATCAATTTACTATTTCTCAGACAATCTGTTTCCTATCCCAAGCTAGGATATAAATAGTTACATTAAGCCTAATACAAAACACTGGTCTTAACAAAACTGCTACAAAATTAGCTGTCAAACTTTTATTGAAAGTGTTTGGCCGGGCACGGTGGCTCATACCTGTAATCCCAGCACTTTGGGAGGCCAAGGTAGGCAAATTACCTGAAGCCCGGAGCTCAAGATCAGCCTAGCCAACATGGCAAAACCTCATCTCTACTAAAAATATAAAAACTAGCCAGGCGTGGTGGCACACACCTGTAGTCCCAGCTACTAGGGGGGCTGAGGCAGGGGAATTGCTTGAACCTGGGAGGCAGAGATTGCAGTGAGCCGAGATCGTGCCACTGCACTCCAGCCTGGGTGACAGAGCAAGACTATGTCAAGAAAGAAAAGAAAGAAAGGAAGGAAGGAAGGAAGGAAGGAAGGAAGGAAGGAAGGAAGGAAGGGAGGGAGGGAGGGAGGGAGGGAGGGAGGGAGGGAGGGTGGGTTTATTTGAAGGTGGGGGTGACAGGAGGAAGACAGAGGAACTAGGACTAGATTCTGCAGCCGGACAGTTTGAGCTCAAATTCTAGCTCTACCACTTAGTAGATACGTGACCTTGGGGAAAGTAACTAAAACCTTCTGTGCCTCAATTGCTTCATCTAAAGAAGGGGGACAAGAGGACAATGGTAATACCTCATAAGGCTGGTACTGGAATTAAATGACAGGTATCAAACTTCTGTAGCACTACCCAAAAGATGCAACTCTAATAACACTATTTTATTCTATCCAGAACAAAGCATAAAATGGTGGTTGTAGCAAGTGAAAATCAATGGAAAAAAAGAAAACACTCTTTGCCACTAATAATTTAATTTCCTCATTGTTTCCTCATATCCCATTGTTCTTTTGTTTTTACTCTTAAGTGAAAGATGAAAGCAATACCTTTCAGTGTAAGTTAATGAAGCATAAGTGAGGTGGGGCTACTATTCAGATTTCTGTATTAGCCGATCTACCAGACAATCACAGTGGGATGGAGAAAAGTACGTAAGTAAACAACTACTCTAGAGCAGTATGCTATGGCCAATCTTCTGAAAAGACTACTGTATTTTGGTGAATCAACTTACAGATTTCTCATTTAGTCTACATATCTCAGCATGCAATAAGGCTCCTGCCTCCTCCATTCCCATGAAAACATTCTGACAGAGTACCAATGATGCCAGTGATGATTCTACTTGTTATTACACTATATTATTACTGGCTCCTCTTCTTCTACCCACTCCTTCAACACCTACATGCCCCAAGGATTTATTGTTGGTCTACTGCTATTCTCCCTCTGTAGAATTCTCAGGGTTCTAACTAGTACCCAAATGCTGAAGACTCTGGATATCTCGCCTGAGCTCTACACTCCTACACATATGACCCAAAAAACTCACCTTAAACTCAATAGGCTGAAAAGTAAATGTACCATCTTTGGTGGTTCTCAGTCTATAAAATCCAAGCCCCCCCGATATGGCTTCACTCTATTACTTCAGCCTCATCTTCTGCCATTCAGATTCATTTTACTGGATGCCAGTAAATAAAATTACTGCCTACTATTTATTGAATGCCCATTAAATGCCAGGTACTATTCTAAGCAGTTTATATAATCAACTCATTAATTTTCACAACAATCCCATAAGGTAAATGCCATTATTTCTATTTTGTGCTAAAGAAAGTGTCCTGCCTAAGCTAATAAGCAGTGGAGTCAGTATACAAACCTATATCCTATGCTCTTACCTTCAAACCATGTAATTCTTAAACATGCCTATATATGTCCAGTTTGTCTTGGGGATTCAAAGTGAACAGACAAACAAGGCCTATTCCATCATGGGACTTACATTCTAGTTAGCAGAATAAACAAATATACACAAGGAAGAAATAACTTATTATTGACTATTTTAAAGTGCCAGGAAGAAAATAAACAGGATTTTATGACAGAAAATAAGACAGAAGAACCTAATTAACAGTGATGAAAGAAGGCTTCTCTTAAAAGTGACTTTTTTTTTTTATTTTTTTTATTTTTGAGACAGAGTTTTGCTCTGTCACCCAGGCTGGAGTGCAGTGGCACGATCTCGGCTCACCGCAAGCTCTGCCTCCCAGCTTCACACCATTCTCCTGCCTCGGCCTCCCGAGTAGTGGGACTACAGGCGTGTGCCACCATGCCTGGCTAATTTTTTTGTATTTTTAGTAGAGACGGGGTTTTACCGTGTTAGCCAGGATGGTCTCGATCTCCCGACCTTGTGATCCGCCCGCCTCAGCTTCCCAAAGTGCTGGGATTACAGGCGTGAGCCACCGCGCCCAGCCTGAAAAGTGACTTTTAAGATGAGACCTGAAAGATAAGAAGTCTCCAATTCTGCAAAGAAAAGTGGTATACCCAGAAGTATACTGCGTCATTAGAAAGCACAAAGATGGTGTTATGGACTGAATTGTGTCCCCTCTGCCAAATTCATACGTTGAAGCCCTAACCTTCAACGTGACTATATTTGAAAACAGGGCATGGAAGGAAGTAGTTAATGTTACGTAAGGTCATAAGAATGGGGCACTAATCCAATAGGGCTGATATCCTTATAAGAAGAGGAAGAGACATTAGTCGATTGATCTGTCTCCCTCTCTCTCCCGCTCTCTCCACGCCCCCTCCATATGAACACACAGGACAGGCCATGTGAGGCTACAGTGAGAAGGTGGTAGTCTACAAGCCAGGCAGGGACATCTCAGTAAAAGCCAACTCTGCTGACACTTTGCTGTTAGATTTCCAGCCCCAAGAACTGTGTGATAATAAATTTCTGTTGTTAAAGTCACCTGGTAATAATTTGAGATGAATGCCCAAGCAGACTAACACAGACAGGAAAGACCTAGGTATTTTGTAGGAACTGACAAAAAAAAAATCAGTAGGCTGCAATACAAACAGCAATGGAGATAATAATACACTGAATAATACACTTAATAATACACTTAATACACTTAAGCCCATAGACGGGAGATAACTCTTTTTTTTTTTTTTCCTGAGACAGAGTCTCGCTCTTGTCATCCAGCCTGAAGTGCAGTAGTGGGATATTGGCTGACTGCAACCTCTGCCTCCCAAGTTCAAGCAATTCTCCTACCTCAGCCTCCGGAATAGCTGGGATTACAGGCACATGCCACCACGCCCGGCTGGTTTTTGTATTTTTAGTAGAGACAGGGTTTCACCATATTGCCCAGGCTGGTCTTGAGCTCCTGACCTCAGGGGATCCACCTATCTTGGCCTCTCAAAGTGCTGGGATTATAGGCATGAGCCACCATGCCCAGCCAGGAGATGAATCTTAAATGAGATGATCAGAGAAATATTAAAAGTTCCTGGTGCAGGAATTTAAAGTCAGATGACAACTGGATTTTGAAATGTGTGGTGCAGGTTTTTGTTCTCTCAGTGACTGGAAGACACTAACATATGGCAACTAGAGGTCAGTATATTCCACCCTGGAGTGCACAAAACAGCCCCGCACAAAAAAGAATTGAACCCTTTCCAAAATGTTAACACTGTCCTATTTGGAAACAATGGCTAATGGATATGTTTCGTTTACTCAGAGGACTACAGAAAACTAACATTTGCCGCCCCCATCCCCCACTTTTTTTTTATTTCTTACACTACCAAGGACAGTTCTGAGCTAATTCTGGTTAAACACACATACATGTGTTGTATTTGTGTGTAAGGAACAGTATTGGATAATTTGGAACATGCACAAATGAATCAGATGCCAATGCTAGGCCTAAGAGTCACAGAAAGGGAGATATGATATCATACTTCATCACACTAAGGCGCCATTGGTTACATGACACACCATTTTGTGAACCACTAAGATGGGAATAACACCAAGTTAAACTATGACATCAATTGTAAGATACACTCTAATTTTAGAGTTTTTAAAATGTGAAAAAAAATGCACATCTTAAAAAATGACAGAGAATATGAGGTAGCTAAAATGCAAATAGTTGCAGTAGTCATATAAAGAATTCATATAAAGGATAAAATACATCCAGTTCTGATAAATCAGGAACTGCTTCATGCTGAAGATCATACTAAGCCGAGTCTTGAAGAATGGATAGAAGTAAGAAGTGCAAGAAATTGAGGGAAAGAATATTTTCAGAAACAGAGTACTGCAAGAAGAATAGCAATAATAAAATAAGGAAATAAGGGATGGCTAAAAAGGAATACTTAAAGTTAGAAAGACAAGTTAAAATAGGGAGAGAGAGAGAGAGAGAGAAAGCAAGCAAGAAGGAAGGAAGGAAGGAAGGAAGGAAGGGGAAAAGCGAAGAGGAGAGGAGAGAGGGGAGAGGAGAGGAGAGGAGAGAAAGGAAAGAAAAGAAGGAAAGGAAGGAAGGAATGGAAGGAAGGGAAAGAAAGGAAAGAAAGAATGGAAAGCAAGCAAGCAAGCAAGCAAGAAAGAAAAAAGAAAGACAGGGTTAGGAAAACGTTGAATGCAGCTAGGTTAAAGAGCCTGGAACTGATTGCACAGGCTTGAGCAATCATATTCTCAAACACTGTTTTTTTTCACTCCGACACATTTTAGGGTTATAATATACATAAAAAATATGGCTCACTCCAGTAGTGTTTCTAAACTGTGGGAGATGGGAAAGGAGCAGAAAAGATTAATTCTTATGGGAGTGCACAGTAGTGTAAAAAAGCCCTCCAGAAAATTCTAACTTCTATCTGCATTCCACCTTGAGAATTACTGCTGTATGCACTAGGAAACCCCTAGAAAAATGTTAGCAGCCAACTGATTCAGGTACACTTCAGGAAAGGGAATCCAGCAGAATTGTGTGAAAATGAATGAGAATTGGAATAAAAACTGAGAATCTGCATAAAAAGCAGATCTTCTAAACCAGAAGTTAACAAATTTGTACTAGATTAGTTACAGTGGGAAAAAGTATGGTGGAACTACTGTAAGAAACAGAAACAATAAAGGGAAGAAAAAGTTTAAGATACAGATAAGCTCAAACAAAAGTGCATTCTAAAATACAGTGGGTCATTCAGATGATATCTAACAGGCATCCAAGACTGGAAAGAATGAAGGAGGTTAGGTCTGAAAAAAGAGACATAAAGATCATTTAAAAAGAAGTTTAGATGTAAATCCATAATTTGGACAAAACTCCAAAAAGGGGGCAAGGGAAGTATGGCAAAAATAAATATTTTTTGTAGTTAATATGTATTAAAGCATTTAATTGCTTTATTACAAGTAATTGTCTTCATATCTTTTTTTTTTTTTGAGACAGAGTCTCGCTCTGTCGTCCAGGCTGGAGTGCAGTGGCATGATCTCCACTCACTGCAAGCTCCGCCTCCCGGGTTCGCCATTCTCCTGCCCCTGCCTCCCGTGTAGCTGGGACTACAGGCGCCCGCCACCACGCCCGGCTAATTTTTGTATTTTTAGTAGAGACGGGGTTTCACCGTGTTAGCCAGGATGGTCTCGATCTCCTGACCTCGTGATCCGCCGTCTCGGCCTCCCAAAGTGCTGGGATTACAGGCATGAGCCACTGTGCCCAGCCGTAATTGTCTTCATGTCTTAACAATAAACTTATGCTGATCCTCATCATCACCAATTTTAACACTATAAATTTGCAAACAAAAAGTCAAAGCATAGTGAAGATTATTAATATGTTCAGGATCATATAAAGCAATACAAAACAGCATTTCATGAATTTCCAATCTGGTGTTAAAAACATTTAGACGGGCCTCTTATGTGTTTGCGTATGGATAAACTTAGTCAAAAACAATAATCCACACCTTTGAAAGCAGCGCCTAAGAGCAACCTCTATATATATATATTTTAGAGAGACAGAGTCTTGCTCTGTCCCCCATGCTGGAGTGCAATGGTGCGATCACAGGTCACTATAACCTGAGCTCAAGTTACCCTCCCACCTCAGCCTCCCTAGTAGCTAGTGCTACAGGTGCATGCACCACCACACCTGGCTAATTTTTATTACATTTTGTAGAGACAGAGCCTTGCTATGTTGCCCAGGCTGGTCTCAAACTCCTGGCCTCAAGCGATCCTTCTGCTTTAACTTTCCAAAGCACTGGGATTACACAGGTGTGAGTCAGCATGCTCAGCCAAAATCAATGATTTTTAAATCAAGTATTTTTTCAAGTTTTTTTTTTAAGTATAAAGGCAATGTCCTCTTTTACATGAAAGAGTGTGGTTTCAGCCAGGCGTGGTGACTCATGCCTGTAATCCCAGCGCTATGGGAGGCCGAGACGGGCAGATTACGAGGTCAGCAGATCGAGACCTTAAAAAGAAAAAGCCAGGTAACTATCTAAAACTGTATGTCCTATAATAATAACACTATGGTTAAATTTACACATAGCAAGAAAAATTTAGAAAAAATGTGAAATACCTCAGTCTGACCTTCATGGGCACTGGTCTCATGAGTAACTCGGATGGCCTGTAATAAGAATAAAGGTATTCATTGGAAAAAAATGACTATACCCAACTTTTTAATGAAGACAACAAAGCTAAATTTTAACACCTAAAGTCTTCTAAAAGAAACAACAAACTGAAGGAAATTTAAGAACAGCTTAGTACTAGATATTTAAGAATGGTATCTGGGTAATCAAATGAATTACTATACTGTGTAACCCACAAATCTCTGAAAACTTAGGAAATTGAGTATCTGATTATTTGCAATTTCCAGGCTGTAAGTAGGGGCTATTTAACTTATTCAGTTGTTAGAACTACCACTTAACACTTTATTCGATTGAGACTAGAATAAAGTAAGCATTTCACAGATAGAGACTAAAGAAGCTTATCTCATCTGTTTCTCCAGGTTCCATGCTCCTCTGCAGCTCTGGCTGTATTTATGCTTAATCATGCAGTTTCAGTCAGCAATTGAGAAATGTGGAGCACAACTCATGCATTTATTAGAAGCTACAGAATTTAGTTTCCTGAACTAAAAAATAAACTACTTTTATAGTACCCACTATTTGCAAACATCCAGAGAAATGGGCACAATAGTAAATTACAGGTGAAAGTACAATCTTTATAAAGAGCAATTTGGCAATAAATAAATATCCAAGCCTTAAAAACATGCAAACTATTTTATCCAGCAATTTATCTTCTATGAGTTTATATATTTACATATAATTCTACATAATTATATATAATTAAGGATATTTACGAAGATTTAGCTACAATGATGTACCTTGCAGTAGTTATTAAAATAGTGAAAAAGAAGAAAACCTATTAAATTTCTAACAATAATTTATTGGTGAAATACAATACTACATAATGGAAACTATGCAGCCATTAAATAATATCAAATATATACTTACTGGTATGTAATACGTTTGTGATAAGTGAAAAAAGCAAGTTATAAAACAGTATTACAGTATGATCAAATTCTTGATTAAAAAACTGTGTATATACATACGCTCCCTAAAAAATATTAATGTTTATCTACCTCTCATTAGTAAGATTACTAATTTTCATGTTGTTAATTTTTATGTATAATAAAGATGTTTTATGAAGTCTCTAGTTTTTTTTAAAGAAAAAAACAATTTAAAATTCTCAAAGTATATTGGAAAGCATAAAAACATAATCAAATCAATTAATTTATCAGGCACAAATTCTACATAAAGCATTGTTCTAGCCAAATAATTTGTAGACTATATGCCTAATTTCAAAGAATTTATAATCTATTTAATAATGTTATTAAAAAGTCAAAAGATTTCAAAAGAAAAATTGATTCCAAAAGTAATAAATTTTAAAAACAATTTCAGAACAGTTATATGAAGTGGTACAATCACTATCACCTGAATTAAATATGACTTATATTATATATATATACCCTAGTTTATGAGGCCTGGTTATTACATTGATAAAATAGCCACAGTATGGTCTAACGTCTACCTTGAAACCTTTGCTTTTTCCTTTCATCTTCAGCCTTGTTCCAAATTCCCAATAAAAGATACATAGGGTACCGGCAGGTATATATTTATTTTAGGGAGGGAATGGTAAGGAATAGTCAATCATAAGATATTTCATTAACTTGTAAATCAGGGCCAGGCACGGTGGCTCATGTCTGTAATCCCAGCACTTTCGGAGGCCGAGGTGGAGGTACTGCTTGAGGCCAGGAGTTCGAGACCAGCCTAACCAACATGGCAAAACCCTGTCTCTACTAAAAATAGAAAAACTAGCCAGGTGTGGTGCCACGCACCTGAAATCCTAGCTACTCAGGAGGCTGAGGCACAAGAATTGCTTGAACCCAGGAGGCAGAGCTTGCAGTGAGCAGAGATGGCACTGCTGCACTCCAGCCCGGACGGCAGAGCAAGACTCCATTTCAAAAAAAAAAAAAAAAATTTGTAAATCAAACTGCTTTTATCCATTAAGTCAGCTCTGAACATAGAAAAGAAATGTCAACTTATCAGCATTTATGGATATTTCAAAGTTATCTGAAAAGTACAAAAGGCTTTTCTTAATGGATACAATAAAATCCATAACTGCTCAAAACTATGGTTTCAAGACAAAACCCCCAAACACATCTACAATCCCACAAAACTTTGTCCACATATGAGATCAAAACAGAAAGAAGGTACCGACATCATAGTTCTCCAGGTATCTGGCTCGTTCTTCAGGGCTCATTGATACAGATTCCTCCAGGAATTTTTTCAAGGTTGATCCAGATTCTGAGAATATGAAAGAAGATAAAATTTAAAAGGCTTGATATAGCAGAGAGACCAATATATGAAAATACTAGAAGTATGCTACTATTCTTCAGGTTAAATTATTTCACTGGTAAATTAGAAATGTAAGGATCATGTTATAAATGATAAGCCTTAGATTATTAATATTTGTTCATTTGTTTAACCTCTATTAGTCAACAATATAAAAGAATGAGAAGGATTAATATTTCTTCTAACAGTATATACATTCCCATCATAAAAGAAGCAGGGAATGCTTTATTTTATAGTTTGAAGAAAGAATTAGAGCACCACCTACTGCTCAATGAAAGTAACATATATTAAGGGCAAAAAAAAAATGCAGTAATGAAATATCATTTACCAAAGTGCATCTTGTCTTTATTGTTTGCAATAGCATGAATCAGTCCAATTGTTCCACAGGCATTGCTGATCGTTTGCTTCATGAAATATACTGATGATGTAACAGCTTGTCCCTGAGATTTTATTTTTTCTTCCTCTTCTGTTCTGAATACTTCATACTGTTAAAAAAAAAAAAAAAAAAAAGGCAATAGTGTATATGTGGAAAATAACATTTAAAAACTCAGACTGTAAAAGAAAAAATATAAATGATAAAAAATATTTTTATAAAAGAGTTTAAAATAATTAATTTATCACCTACCAGACTGATAAAAGATTGAAAAATGAATAGCAGTAGCCAGTGATGGTGAAGGTATGGGCAAAAAGGTATTCTCCTATGCTATTATTAAAAGTATATATTTGTACAATCATGTTACTGGGCATATGGCAATATGTATTAACATTTTAAATTCTCATACACTCCAATAAGCAATTTCCTTTGTAGGAAATTGGTCTAAGACATAATCTTTAAAATGATATATAATTCTAAGAGCACAAAACTGGAAAAAATTCTAAATATCCATCAATGGAGATTTGGTTAACATATATTATGGCATATCATAATAGAATACTATAAAGCACACTAGATTTACATATTCTGATTTAGACTTTGTCCACAACTAAGTGTGGTTATAGGCCAGTATGTATTAATAACAATTCCCATTTATGTTTTTAAAATATGTACATACATATTGGAAAGTCTGAAAGGCTATGCAAAAACTTTAAATAGAGGTTATTTTTGGGCCAAGAGATTACTGGAGAACTTTTATTTGCTAATTGTTACATTTCTATATTGTTTATCATTGGCAAAAATATTTTTCCTTTTGGAAAACCATAGCATATTTATAAAATTCACATTATATAATCTGTAACTGACACTAACCATTATCTAACCATTATTATAACCATTAGGGTATAATAATAAGCATCAAAAATGTGGGCTCTACAGCTGACTGCCTGGGCCCACATCCTGGCTCAGCTGTTACTAGCTGTGTGACTTTAGCAAATTACTTAATGTCTCTGTATCTCAGTTTCCTAATAGTGTAAGAAAGAGTAAAAAATAGCAAAAAGGTTAAAAAATTGGTGAGGTGGGGAGGAGAAAGATGATTTTATTGTTTTGTTTATAGTTTTCCCATAACTTTCTGCTTCTAATAGAATGGGATCAGCAAATGAAAGACTACAGGCCAAATCGGGCCCACTGCCTCTTTTCTTAAGTAAAATTTCATTATGTATTGTCTATGGCTGTTTACAAGGCAAAGTCAAATAGTTGCAACAGAGACTTTAAGGCCTGCAAAGCTGAAAATATTTACTATCTAGTCTTACAGAAATATTTTCCTGATTCCCTGCAATAAAAGAAACAAACGATGTCTATAGAAAACTTATAAGTAGTTAAGAAACTGCTTCTTTTATCTCTTGCCTATCGGAGAAAAAAATAATAAACTGCTTCTAACAACAAATGTATCTATGTTCAAAATATGAATTTTATTACTGTGCTTCTAAACGACATTTCAAGTAACATTTTCAGAATGAAAAGTAAGTCTGATAAAAAACTAGAAAGATTCGGTATATTACGATCTTATGCTGAAAAGTTTACAGTTCTACAGCTTAGTCTGTTGTTAATGTTCCTGATGACAAAGCAAAATAAGATTTGATAATTTCAAGATGTAATGTATAGGAAAAAAGTCCTAAAATGATACAAAGCAAGTAAAGGGAAAAAAAGAAATTTTAGATCAAAAAGTAAAAAATATTAAGGCCAAGAGACATAAACATCAGAGAGAAATAAATTTATAGCCTCTTTGCCTATGATTTACTGGCTGGACTGCACTATCACAAAGAACATATTCAAAACACTATCATTGGCCGGGCACGGTAGCTCACACCTGTAATTCCAGCATTTTGGGAGGCTGATGCAGGTGGATTATCTGAGGTCAGGAGTTTAAGACCAGCCAGGCTAACACAGTGAAACACCGTCTCCACTAAAGATATAAAAATTAGCCAGGCGTGGCGGCACATGCCTGTAATCCCAGCTACTCCAGAGACTGAGCCATGAGAATTGCTTGAACCCAGGAAGCAAAGGTTGTATAGAGCTGAGATCGCACCACTGCACTACAGCCTGGGCAGCAGAGTAAGACTCTGTCTCAAAACAAACAACAATAATAATAATAATAATAAAAAAACACTATCATTGATGGCAATTATCAAAAAGAGATAATAAATGTTGGTGAGGGCGTGGAGTTTAGGGAACCTAAGTGCACTGTTAGTCGGAATGCAGATTGGTATGGCCATTATGAAAAACAGTATGGAGATTTCTAAAGAAATTAACAATAGACTACCATATGACTCAGCAATTCATATCCAAAGGAGACGAATCACCTTGTAAAGGAGATGAATCTCTACCTTGTAAAGATATCCGCACTTCCATGTTCACTGCAGCATTACTCACGATAGCCAAGATATGGAAACAACCCAAATGTCCATAGATGGTTAAACGGATAAAAACACGATATAGTCTACGACCATACTACCCCGAATGTACCCAATCCCGTCTGATCTCAGAAGTTAAGCAGGGTTGGACCTGGTTAGTACTTGGTTGGGAGAAAAAGCGGTATACATATAGACACACATACACACACACACACACACAAATATTATTCAGCCTTAAAAAAAGGAGATCCTAGCATTTGCTACATGGATGAACCTGAAGGACATTATACTAAGTGAAATAAGCCAGACACAGAAAGAAAAATATTGTATAATATCACTGATACGTGGAATTTTTTTTTTTTTTTAAAGGTCAAATACACAGAAAGAATGAAACAGAGGTTGGCGGGGAGGTGATGTGATGTAGGTCAAAGGACACAAAATAGCAGATGTGTAGGAAAAACAAGTAACAAGTCTAGAGATCTTATGTACAACATGAAGACTAGTTAATAAAATTATATTGCATTAGAGATTTTTGTTAAATAAGTAGATTTTAGCTGCTCTTGTCACAAAAAAAGTAACTACGTGATGATAGATATGTTAATCTGCTTCACTATTGTAACTATCTTACTATGTATATGAATCCTATATTATGTTGTAAACTTCAAATATACACAATAAAATTTATTTTTAAAAACCCATGATTGACTTTAAAGGGTAATAAGTCACACCTATAATCCCAGCACTCTGGGAGGCCAAGGTGGGCAAATCATTCAAAGTCAGGAGTTTGAGACCAGCCTGACCAACACGGTGAAATCCTGTCTATACTAAAAATATAAAAAATTAGCCAGGTATGGTGGCACACGCCTGAAATCCCAGTTACTCCAGAGGCTAAGGCAGGAGAATCACTTGTACCTGGAAGGCACGGGTTGCAGTGAGCCGAGATCGCGCCACTGCACTCCAGCCTGGGCAACAGAGTGAGATGCTGTCTCAAAAAATAAGTAAATATGTACATACATACCATATATACATACATAAAGGGTAATGAGGTACCCATGACAGTTCCTTTGCTTAAGTCATTCACAACTTCATATTCAATTTCTAAATTGGAACTTCAAAGACAAACACTTCGCAGCTCCTAAAGAATGCACTAGATAGCCTCTTAATAACTTTGCAATATATCACCTATAAGCTGAAATAGGGATCTACAAAACTGTAAGACATCTAAAAGTGATACATGCTATTTATATTCTCTACTTATACGTTATTATAGTTATATAAGTATTTATGCTTATATATTTACTTACATAAATTTTCTACTTATGTAAGTACAAATTTACTTACGCAATACTTTAGAACTGTGTTCTACCTTTCAACAGGGAGTTGAAAGTTTTTTAGCTCTGATAATCTACTAAATTAAATCCTATTAATAAGGATAATATGCCTTTTTAATACTGATGACTCACTAACTGAAAGAGATCAAATCTAATTTATTTTTTACAAAAAATGTCATAAAAAACCAGTGGTTTGGAAATGTCCAATTCAGACAAAAAACTACTATTTGTATCACATCAGCTAAGAAACCCTGAGCTTTAGGCAACTGATTTTTTTTCAGTTATTTACTGTTCATTACAATTGGGGTCCTGGGATAGTTATCTGTTGGCTTATTTTTGTAATCAAAAAAAGGTAAAAATAACATTGGATTAAAAGAGAGTAAACTTAAGTTCTTGTCTTAACTCTTCTATAAATGTCAATAATCATAACCTTACCATTGTGTAGAGGTTTGGTCTAATACTAGACAATCACTAAGAAATTCATAACTCCAAATTTCTCTATTATGAATAGCAAATGCAAAGAAATACCATTTCTTTTACTGAATAATTTGTTTTGTAGAACCCTTAAGTAGAAGAGAGAAAATTTTCAATGTTATCTAATTTACCTTGAATTGAGGCTAATTTGTTATGGCATAAAGAAAATGATCCAGGAATTTCCAGGACTAAGCAAAGTCTAAGTCTTAAATCCTGTGGGATTTGGCTCCATTTAGTCCTGAAGAATAGGATGACCTGAGCACAAATATGCCAAATCATCAACATATTTCTCTCACATCGTCCCACTTACTTCTTCATTTTTTCATAACTACTGCAATCATCCTACTGTTTCTAATTTCAAAAATAAAAATCAGAAGGATATAGCCTCAAAATCTATTATAAAATGCACTCGAAAGTTCTGGCTCCACTATGCATATATATGTGTGTGTGTGTATATATGTATACATATATATGTATATGTATACGTATATATGCATATGTATGTATACGTATACATACACACACACAAACATACACACACATCATTCTAGAAAAAAGGACTAAAATATGTAGACTTGAATTTAAACACAGAGCTCAAAGAATAGCTTTTTATAATCCCCAACACACCCCAAATCTGCCAATTAAAATGTATTTAAGCTTAGTGATTCCCATTCAAGTTTATTTTGAAAGTAATGTAACCCACAGTATCAGTTTCCCCTACCAACTTAAAATAGGCAAAGGAGATTCCTTTTTTATTTGTATTGAAAAAACTGTATTTAAGTTTATTCTAGTATTTAAAATTTCTAAAATATATAAATCACAATGTGATTACATGTGACATCAAAACACAGCTGAGGCAAACAAAATTTTATAAAAGAAGAAAACTACCCAAGCTTAAAGCACTAACCTAGGACTTTACTGTCATCAAAATCTAAATATCATCTGTTTAATAAAAACATTTTTAAGATTTCTTCACTGCCTAGATTGCCTAATTTTATGCAAGAAGGGGATCATTTGTTCTTAAATATTGTATTTATCAAAAACTTTGTAAATTAAAAAAAAGAAGAAAAAGAAATTGGGCTGGGCACAGTGGCTCATGCCTATAAGCCCAGCACTTTGGGAGACCAACGCGGGAGGATCACTTGAGTCCGAGTTGGAGACCAGCCCAGGCAACACAGGGAGGCCCTGCTCTACAAAATTAAAATACAAGCATTAGCTAGGTGTGGTGAAACATGCCTGTGGTCCCAGCTACTTGAAATGCTAAGGCAGGAGGATCGCTTGAGACTGGGAAGTTGAGACTGCAGTAAGCCATGATTACATCTCTGCACTCCAGCCTAGGCAACAGAGTGAGATCCTAGCTCAAAAAATAAGATAGACGAAAACAAAAATTGTATTTACCAGAAACTTTCTATTTTACTTAACAATTACCTTTTCTGTAATAGGAAAGAGAAGTAATACTGCGCAGACTGGTCTTGGTACCATGCTAAGGAGTTCAGGATCCATTCCATATACATCGACGAATTGCCAGTTAGGATGCAGACCTAATTGTTTGAGAAACTGGTAAAAGAAAGAAAGAAAAAAAAAAAAACAATGGAACATTAGTTGGTAAAAGAAAACTAGTATACTATACATAGTGTTAAAAGGGAAATGATCAACAAATATGTACTCTGTATCTAATACATACAAGGGGATAAAATACAAATGTAACCAACATTCAGTAGGAATGCAGTAAAGCAGCACATATCAAAACACCACAATGTACACTCTAAATATGTACAATTTTTGTCAATTACACTTTAATAAAACTAGAGGGGAAGAATGTAGTAAAGCAGATTTTCTATGAATAGGGTGAGAAGAGATAGCCATTTATTTATAGCATATAACAAACATTTAAAATTAATAACATGTGAAATAAAACCTCTTTTCTCAAACTCCATTTCTTTGGAATTGAATTTAATAAGCCTAGACTTCATCAAATACATACAAGTTGGCTTGGTTGATATGTTAAACTCATTTCCAGCACTTGGTTTTTAAGGAGAGGCATTTAAGTTACAGTAAATAAATATTTTATCAGAAAATCAACATAGTTTATCCTATTTACCAAAAATGATGTCTGAAGTTTAAAGATAGATTGATGGCCATGAACTGTATCAATGAGCAAAGAGTAATATAAGCCAAAAATGCATCTAATGCATTGTATGAACAACAGAAAATGCTTGATATAGGAAGTAAACTACTGGCTTCCTGACCTCTACTACACAATGAAACCTACTTAACTTCATTGCCTCCCTTATATCTGGCAAAATAACTGTAACAAAAGATTAGTGCTTGTCTACAATTCTTAAGATGTCGCAGGAAAATAAAATGTCAGACCTTAATCTATCACATAGAGAAAAAATGAGAATGATGTCATTTTCACAATAAATTAATAATTTTATATTGAAAGAAGCTGATAATTTTTTTAAATACATCATTACAAAATAAGTGTTAGATGACAGAAAAAAGGAATAGAGGAAACAAAAATCATATTAAAAATGCATCACTGTATCTTACCTCAAGAACACATTATAGTATTTGCTGGTCTAACATCTGAAATTTTGAAATTAAAAACAAACAGAAAAGGTGCCATAGGCATTTCTCAGTGAAGAATGATCACATGTACTTAGATCATCAAATGAGGTCTTGCAAAACCAGTGGAAGCCATGACACGTATATAAACAGTGTTACTCATCTCAAACGCATTTGAGTTTGTAAGACAAGACCTTCCTGTTTAAAGGGCAACTGTCCTTATCCCTTCATTTCTCTGTTTGTAGAAGATAATTTACTTGCCAATCATATCGTTGGTCAAAAATAAGTTTCTAGGTATGTTTAATAATAAATGTACTGATTTATAAAAACTTTCTTAGAAGAATGCGTTCAGCATAGATTAGGTTCATTCTTGCAACAAGTCACATGCCCTGTAAGAGTCCAGGGTTGAGGAGATCAACGGGCTCCTCTGTTATATCCACTCTTCACTTTGATTCTATTTATAGCTCACTAAAGCACTTCAAACTACTTCCTGCTCCTTTCTCCACTTCCTCCAAACTTCCTAGTCTATGCTTTTTCAGTATTCAATTCTATAGAAAAACCAAAAAGGATAAAAATTAACTGCAAAGTCAAAGGAAAAAACTGTGTCTTATTCAATGTTTTTAATCCCATTGCTTAGCACTGTACATGGCTGAATCACAGACACCCAAGTTATATTTCTAGAACTAACTAAAGATTACATCTCTACTTTAGTAGATAACCTAGCCATCTGTATGTCTATATACATCAGTGAAGCCTTGGTATAATGAAGAAAAGAAATAGAAAAGATACATTTGGCTCCTAATCCAAAATCCCTAGCATTCATTTATCAAATCTGAAGACTACCTAAATATGCCTTTTAAGGGAAAGTATCATGAACCCTGATAAGATAATTTAAATTTATTTGTTAATTTTATGTACCCGCAAAGTCATCCTGTTATAAAGTTATAAAACAAGATGGTACATACAACAGAGCAATTTTACATCTGTGCTGCAAACTAAAAGTCACAGTTAGAATATTTTAGTGAAAGGTCTGGACAAAATCAGCAAGTACTGTAAATCAGTTCACTGCAAATCTAGTCCATGTCAGCCAAAGCTAACAAGTGCAAAAAGTACTAGGAACCAAAGGCAGCAACCGTAGTGATACCAATTAGTATCAAACTGAGGACATAATGAATGATTAAATAGTAGATAAAATCATAACTTGATTAAATTTTAACCAGAATCATGCTTTTTAACTGTTTACTCATATCAACAATTAAATGAGATAGATATAAAGTTTAATGCAACTAATATCTACTGAATATATTAGTTACATCCTGACTCCAGATTGCCATGAGTCAGGCTCCCTGGAAGCTATCTGAATACAAAGAAAAGCAGCTATAAAGACTACCTCTGGGAAGTGGAGAAAGGGTAGAGAAGAGGGTCAACTTCTACCACCCACTTCTTTTAAAAAAAAAAAAAAAGTCATTAAAATGTCCTACTTTTACAATTAAAAAAAAAACCTGTGTTTGAAATGATCATACGCAAATATAGAAAGATAGGAAGGAAATTTTCTAAAATGTTAGCAGTTAGCTTGGGTGGCGTGAATCCACCTTTTTATTTTCTAGTATTTTATAAAAGCATTAGTTTTACAATAATTATATGTAGCTGTAAGTTACAAATCTATAGAACTGATATGCATATGTTTTCTATTTAAATTTACAAAACTAGGAGAAAACACAAAATGATGGTCTTAAAACTATACCAAATAAATTTTTCCAGACTACTCACAAAGATAATTACCTATACATGCATTGGCAAAGCCATCTCTACACAATTAATTAGAAGCATCCCATTCATATCAAGCAGAACAAAAGGTTTCATAACCTCTAACACCAGTCTTCTGGCTTTTCAAACTTAAATACTGAGTAATAAAATAACCAAAAAAAACCTCTAACTCAACAAATTTTCATAATGCCTCTAAAATTTTGGCCAATTGAGAAAAATAATTAATAAATTATAATATTTGGCTGTTAAAAAATCTTTAGTCAATTTATTCTTTTTATTCCATGGTCCAATGACAATTTTCTTCACCAGATAAAGAATATTTAAAATTATTTGTAAATATGCTTTGAGACCCTTATATGTGAGGAGCTAGGAGCAGTACCCCCTTCACCTCTACTGCCATGGCAAGGCAGGTTTCGTTTTATCTTCTTTTTTTTTTTTCAGACAGCATCTTGCTCCATTGTCCAGGCTGGAGTGCAGTGGCACAGTAACAGCTCACTGCAACCTCTAACTCCTGAGCTGAAGGAATCCTCCTGCCTCAGCCTCCCAGGTAGCCGAGACTACAGGCATGCATCATCACAGCCAGCTAAATTTTTTTATTTTTTAGTAGAGACATCTCACTATGTTGCCCAAGCTGGTCTGAAACTCCTACACTCAAGCAGTCCTCTGGCCTCGGCCTCCCAAAGTGCTCACTAGGTGTGAACCACTGCACTCAACCCAGTGTATCCTTCTACCAGGCAATTAAGAAAACTACGTCTGGGAGGTTAAGTGGTTTTTCAAGGTCCCTGCCAGAATTTACATGCAAGGCTCTGAACACTATGGCACCTGTTTACTTTTCCAACTTCATTTCTGTCTGCCCAGAGTATCTCTCTGGTGCTTTATTCTCTAACTTGGCCACAACGAACTCCTGAGAGTTTTCAAAGTGTCTATAACCATCTCTTCCCTCCAGGTTTTTGCACACAAACTAGACTTCTCTGCCTTAAAAAACTGTTCATTCCTGTTCCTACATTATAACAAATTCTTCCTCATTCTTTATATTAGACAGTCAAATAACAAAAATTCTGATTTTATAAATTAAAAAAATAGATAAAATTCACTTTCCTTTCAAATTTGTTCTTAAAGCCACTTCCTCTGGTCTTTAATGGTCTGCTCAGGGCAGCCAGAGATTCTGCCTTGTTACTAATTTATTAATGATGTGAATTATGATGTAAAATTATACTTACCTAGCAATTACTTGATATTACTACCAGTAAACTAGTATTAACTGCTAAATGTAGAACTAGGAGAATAACTATTAGTTAAACGAGAAAATGGCAGTGTAGAAACTAGCAAAAATAAATTTTAATAGAGACAGAATAATTATTAATGTACATAATGAGGAAACACTGAAAATATTTTATGTGCAGATTAAGAAAAAATGAAGTTTACTTCACTGCAGGCTCAATATGGACTAACTACAAAATGGCCAACAAAGGTGACACAATGTTAGTCTGCTTTAAAAGAAGGATCATTTAAGATAATGTAAAAGCCCACTGTATTCAACAAAGATTATTCAGCAGAAAATACGCTATAGGAGGCATATTTTATGAAAGTCAATGACCAAGAAAAGAAAGCCCAAAGGCAGGTGACCAGAAGGATAAGGTTCTGGAAGACATCACAGCTGAAGTTTCTAGTGTTCAGAGAGGACTGAAATTACTATGATCCCTGTCCCTAGATATTTTTAGTAATATCATAAAATAGCAATTAGGAGCCAGGTACAGTGGCACATGCCTGTAGTCCAGCTACTCAGGAGGCTGAGGTGGTAGAATTGTTTGACCCCAGGAGCTGGAGGCCAGCCTGGGCAACATAGTGTGATCTCCATCTTAAAAAGAAACAAATTTTTTTAATTTAAAGAGTTTTTTTTAAAGAGCAATTAGATTTACTCTATAGTTTCAATGGGAAGAATGATAGACAACTGGAGAAAGTTACAGGAAAGCAGATTTTGTTTCAATAAAAGAAATATAATGCTTCTACTTATATATTATTCTCATTATTATAATAAAAAAATTAAACCACTTTAAGAGACAGAATGTTGCTCATTGAGATAGGCAAAGGATTCATGACCATATTAAAAATAATGTTGGGGGATCTTCTGGATCAGGAAAGCAGGTTTATAAGATCTATTCATTCTTCCATCTGACAACTACCTATTTATTGATGGCCCCCTATGAGCCAGGCACCGTTCTCATACTTCAGACTCATCCCTGCTCTCACAGAACTTACATTCTAGTGGTAAGATACACATGATAAACAAGTATACACATAAACAAGGTAATTTCACAAGATGGGAAGTACTATGAAGAAAACATGACAGTACAGATTTGGGAGGCTAATTTAGCATGTACTCAAAGACTCACTGATGAGATGACTTGAACCTGAGCCACACATGAAAAGAACCTACCATGAAACAACCAGGAGTGGATGACTCAAGCAAAGGATGAGCAAGTGCAAAGACTCTGAAGCAGGAACAGACTCCACATTCAAAGACTGCAGCACAGTATGAGTGGAAAGGAGATGGGCAGTACCTTCTCATTCAGCCACGATACAAGCTTGAAACGGAGCTGGATGCCATTATCCTTAGCAAACTAACACAAGAACAGAAAACCAAACACCACATGTTCTCACTTGTAAGTGAGAGCTAAATGATGAGAACACATGGACACAGAGAGGGGAACAGACACTGGAGCCTACCTGAGGGTGAAGGGTGAGGAGAGGATCAGAAAAAATAACTATTAGGTACTAGGTTTAGTACCTGGGTGATGAAATAATCTTTCCAACAAATCCCTGTGACACGAGTTTGCCTATGTAACAAATCTGCACATGTACCCCTGAAGCTAAAAGTTTAAAAACACAAAAAAGTTTTAAGTATATTCTAAGCACAAGCATTGGAAGACCAGTAGAGTATGATAAGCAGGAAGTCATAACATGTGATTCTCATTTATTTAAGGCCACTTTGGGTATATATGAAAATTAGATTTTACGGAAGCAAAAGGAGAAGCAGAAGAACTAGTTAGGCACCTACTATAGTTGTCCAAGCTAAGGATGATGGTGGCTTGCACTGTGGCAGCTGAAATGGAATAGCCATATTTGGAATAGCCTTTGCAAGAAGAGTCCTTAAGATCAATTAGACCCGAGGAATGAGAAACAGAATATTAAAAATAGCTGACATTCATGGAGAGCATGCTTTGTTCAAGACATTGTTCTACATATTTTACATGTAGTAATTTGTTTGATCCTTACAGTGATCTTACAAGATTAGAAAAGATTATAAGAAATGAAGGAACTCATTGCTTGAGGCCAAGCATTTGAGACCAGCCTGGGAAACAGAGTAAAATCGTCTTGTCTCTACAAAAAATACAAAAAGTAGCCGGGTGTGATGATGCAAGCTTGTAGTCCTATCTACTTGGAAGGCTGAGGTGGGAGGATTGCTTGAGCCGAGGAATTCCAAGGTTATAGTGAGCTATGATTGTGCCACTGTAATCCAGCCTGCCTGGATAGAACAAGACCCTGTCTTTTAAAAAGGAAAAAAGAAAGGAAGAAATTAAGGAACTAAGGCACAAAGAGGTTAGATAACTGCCCATGGTCGCAGAGCTGGTAAATAGCAAAGCACAGATTACAACCCAAGAATCAAATCAAGACACTACAGCCTCTCTGGAATGACAATCTGAAAGAAGAATCAATGGCATCAACTCGTCACTTCAAACACTGCATGGATGGCTATGCCCTTGGAAGATAGGGAAGAAATGGGTTTAGAGCAGCGATGGGAAGATGAAAATCCGTATTTCTTTTTTGGCCATATTAAGTTTAAGGTATCTATAAGACATCCAGATGGAGATACCAAAGAGTTGGCTGAATATACAGATTTCCAATTTGGTGGCAATGTCAGGGTTTCGAGGAACATGGGGTCATCTATGTGACAACTGATGGTATTAGAACTGTACAACAGAAAACATTACTAGGGCAAGAAAACACGTAGAAAAGATGAGCAGATGCTTCTAAGATGAAGCGGCTGAGGAGCTCCTTAGAAGTTGGAAGGGAGATGATCTAGCAACAGAGACTCTTCGAAGCAATTAGGAAAGTAGAGGACAATCAGAATTATCACAGAAACCAAGAAAAGATAATGTTTCAGTAAGGATGGAGTGGGCTATACTACCAAATGCTGCTGAAAGGCCAAGAAATATGGTGACAGAAAAGTGATCACTGTGGCAAAGTGGCAATCATTAGTAAACTTGACAGAAGTAGTTACTACAAAATGGTACACACAGAAGCAAGCTACATAGGAATGAATATGGAAAAGAATGCGAGCTGAGGTAGCGGTGGCAGCAGCTATGAACCATTCTTTGTGGAAAGTTTACAAAGAAGGAGAACAGATAAGGCAGCAGCTCAAGGAGGACAGGATAACAAAGAATTTTTCCTAAAATGGTATCTACTAATTAAAGAATTCTTATGAGAATTTATATGATTTATTGTGATTAAGGCAATAAGCCAGCAGATGATCTCTAATTCTTTTTCTAACTCTAAGCATACAGGCTAAATAGAATAGTTATGCTATAGTAAATTTATTTCCCTTTTGATATGATGCTAGAAAATATTTTGCCTCCTCAATAAAATCACAAGTAGAAATAATCATCCTTGGGTTGGGAAGGGGTCCATATAAAAAAAAACCATGAGTTCTAAAGCACAACAATATGTAAAATATACATGTGGTTGTACTGTACTCAAATTAGAAAAAAAAATCACAATGAAGATTTAGTATGGTCATAAATAATAATGATTGCCTATATCACATTCTATAAACGTTGTAATTCTTGATGTTTAATTATCTGTAACTTTCTATCAGCTGCAAGCTGCATTTACCCCTTTAAATGCATAGGTAAATAAAGTAGAGTTTAAAATGTTTAAATAATTTTTTTGATCACTTAACTCATTTTATTCTGATTAAGTCCTACCTGTAGCATGACTGACAGCATGCTAACCAACAAGAGAAATCACTGTCTACCACATTTGCTGAACCACATGGTTACTAGCTAATGTCTAACAATTAATATTCATCTGCATGTAGTAGACATGTGATGGTCATTCTTTTACAACACTAGGCATCATCAGAGTCTAAAGCAGTATTTGCTCACACTGATTATAACAACAACACATGCAATTACCAGATGGTAACAGAGTGAGTCCAAGATCCTACCATTCCATTAGGTTGAGGAAATAAAAGAGGGTGGGACGGATATTGTTGTTAGGGTTTATTCATTCTCCAAATTCTAAGTCAGTTAACTACATTTCTATCCATCTTCTATTCTTGGTTCTGCCACTAAAACATAGAGAATAAAACAACCACAAAAGTTTTAGTTATAACTAATCACTTCTTACATACTTGCCCATTCTCCCACTAAAAACACATTATTTCTTTAAAAAATAAATTTAAGACAAACTAAATCATGCCAAAGCATGTCAGATATAGTGTAAAATCATATACTAAATAACATTGTCTGTTTAGATCATCTCAGAAAGGTCTCCTGTCACTATTCCATGTATTACATTTTCCCTGATGGTCTCCATCAAAGCACTATGTTCTGTTTCTTATTGTATTTATAATAAACGCTAATGACTTGTTTGCTTGTTTACTGTCTTTCAACTGGATTGAAAAGCAGAAAACCATGAATATTTTAATCACCAAAGAATCACCAGCTCCTGTTCAGATTACTGGTATTAAAAAAGGTGCCCCTAAAATATTAATGTGTTTGATAATTTTTCAAGACACCCTAGGAACAAGGTCCACTAGCAGCTGAATCACAGGACATAAGTTCCTACTTACACAAACTTACAGTTTGTTAAAACAATTAACATCATCTAAAAAGTTTTTTTAGTCTATTGATATGGCTAATCACGTTGATTTTTGAGTGGTGAACCAGCTTTGCAACACCAGGATAAACTGCTCTTGGTCGTATGTTACTCTTTTTATATATTTATTGCTGTGTTCTATGTGCTGATATTTTGTAGGGGATTTCTTACATCCATGTTCAGGAGGGATACTGATTTGCAGTTTTTCTTATTATGAATTGTCTAGTTTGGCGTCAGGGTAATGCTAGCACAAAATTAGTTAGGAAGTGTCTTTTTTTTTTTTTTTTTTTTTTTGAGACAGAGTCTTGCTCTGTCACCCAGGCTGGAGTGCAGTGATGCAATCTCGGCTGAATGCAATCTCCGCCTTCTGGTTCAAGCGATTCTCCTGTCTCAGCCTCCCGAGTAGCTGGAATTACAGGAGTGCGTCACCACACCCGGCTAATTTTTGTATTTTTAGCAGAGATGGGGTTTCACCGGCCAGGCTGGTCTCGAACTCCTGACCTCAGGTGATCCGCCCACCTCAGCCTCCCAGAGCACGAGTGCTAGGGATTACAGGCGTGAGCCACCACGCCTGGCCGTCTCCCCTCTTCTATGTTTATGCAGGATTGGTATTATTTCTTCCTTAAATGATCATCTCAGAGATGCAGAAAAATCATTTGCGAAAATTCAACATAGATTCATAAGAAAAACTCTCAGCAAACTAGTGGGAAAAGAGGAACTTCCTTAGCCCGATTTAAAACACATTTACCAAAAACCTAAAGCTAACATACTTAATGGTGAAAGATCAAATGTTTCCTCCCTAAGATAGAGAACAAGGCAAGGATGTCTCTCTGTCCAGTGAATTTGCTACAAGCTTTGAAAACCAAAAACCAATTTTTTTAAGAACACGGTTAATTGTTCCCTGGTGACGAGAAGGAAGATGGTGGAGGTAAGGGGTGTATGATAAACTAGTAGAGCAGTAAAAAATAAATGAGCTGTTGAGAATGAAAAAAACCAGGGTAAGATAAGGCACACCTGAGCAGATCAAAGGTTTATACCTGGTAGCACTTACTGTTCTTCTGAGTGACTGGGAGATGTTCCCTCGTCCCTCCCCAAACCCCAACCTCCAACACCTAGAAGGAATTTAAACTGCTGTAGATTGCAAAGAATGGCGTGGGAACTACTAAACTGAGCTTTCTTTGATACAACAGCAACTAAATGTCCAGCTTTAAAAGACTGTAAGATAAAGGGGGCGTGGCGGGGAAGAAAAGTGACTTGATGGGGCAAGAGATGATTGGAAGATGATTTCATAGTGCAGGCGGTGGATGAAATTACAAGGACTGGGTGGGCGAGTTTACAAAGCTTGGAGTCAGGAAGTGTGGGCAAATTAGTCATCCAGAAGGTACACCAGGAGGAAAATTATGGAATCGGCACTAACAGGAGGCAAAACGAAGAAGGAAGGGGAATAGGAATACAGGGTAAAAGTCCCTCCAAACCTCTGACCCGGAGTCCCCAAGATACGTGGTGGCTGAGGAATGGGACCAGAGGAGTGGTGGGAGCATCTCCAGGAGCCAGGTGGCAGGGAGATGGCCCTTTCTGAAAGGGGCGGACCCGCGTAAAGCCGAACAAGAGGGGCCCTCAAGAAATTAAATCCCAGAATCCTTGGAAGCGTGGAGGTGAAGTCCAGCAGGGAAGCGGACCGAGCAGACAGAAAGGACTCCGAGGTCCCGAGCGACAGACACCTCACTCACCTGGTTGGTGACCTGAAAACGAAACAGAGAACACGCTTTAGAGACAAACTACCGTGGACTCGCGGCAGCAAGCCGGCTCCCTCTGCGCCTGCCCACGGCCCAGGGCTGCCCCGAAGCGCGCCCACCTCGGGATTGGCCTCCAGCGGCAGCCAGCGTTGACCCTCCATGGCCGCGGTGACCGGCCCTCCAGCTCTGACAGCCGCCGCCTTCGCCGCCGCCGCCGCCGCTTCCGCCCACGCGCGCCTTGACCTGGGCCCTCCCAACACACCGCCCCGAGTAGGGGCGCCTAAACACCAAAAAGAGTTTGACTGGCCTCTCATCCTCTTAACCGCCCCCTGCAGGTCCGTAGGTCAAGTGTGATATTTTAAATTAAGATGCTGTCGAGGAGGAAAAAAATAGGAGCCAAATACCTACTTCGGGAGAAAAACAGTATCTGGATTCACAGTCCTGTCCCCTCACGCTTGGACTCTTCCGAGCCGAGCCTTGCCGAGCGCTCGCGTTCTACGCATGCGCCATGCGCAGGTCTGGGACCGCGTGCTCACCGGCCCCCTCCCATTCTTGCAGAGTCAACCCATGGCGCTAGGAGGCGCGCCGCGGAGTCCTATTCTGAGACAGACGCCCAGGTGGCTACCCATTGCCAGGCAGCAAGGCCAGAGGACTCCGTGCAGCACGGTGCTGTTGTTCCTTTGTCGGGGTGCAGGAGTGATGGGTTGGCCTTATCTGCCCTTGCGGGAGGCAGCGGGTATTTCTATATATCCGATTCAATTTGACAGAAAAAATGTCGATTACTAGAAATCACTGTACTAAGTATTGAGGACACAAAGTTGAGTTCACTGTGGAGTAGAGGCAGTGGACAAGACAACGGAGAATCAGGATAAAAAGCGTGGTACCTATATGATAGTGATGGCATGAGGTGTGCTGGAACTACGGAGGAAGGGGGAGGAGAGTGTCCAGAAGTCTTCCTGAAAAAGTGGATTGCTGGACTGAACCCTTAAAAGACGGTAGACTTTACCCAGGCAGAGAGGAGGGTGCTGTGAAGAAGGGAAAACGCACTGTGGCTGCAGAGTAAAGGGTACTGATTAGAGGTGATGCTGGAGAGGTAAACAGAGGCAACCCGCTCAAGACATCTGGGCTTCCTGAAAACAGCAAGGAACCACTGAAGGATCTTAAGCAGGATTTATGTATCTTTTTCACCGAACTGCAAATTCCAGGAGCCCAGTAACATTGTCTCTTTTTTCTTCTTCACATTATTTATCCAGGGCCTAACCCAGTGCATGATACATAGAAAATGTTCAGTAAACATCTGAAGAATAAATGGGATGATCAGATATGCAGAAACATCACTTGTCAATAATGTGGAAAACGTGTGAGAAATAAATGCTGAAAAAATTAAGACAGTAGCCACGGAGAAAGGCACAGATTAAAGAGATACTGTTTTAAGGGATGATGCCTTTGATAAGCAGAAGTTATCGATGATAACTCCATAAATTTGACCTGGGCAAGAGTGCATGTTACTATTCTGCACCTAATAGAGGAAATTCAGGTAGAGAGCAGTTAGGGAGTCAGAAAAAGATAATATTATGCTGAGCTTGCTTTTCTTGGGAAACTTCCAACTCTCCCACCCATGTTCTTCTGGCCACTGTTCTTTGACTTCAGAGGTGTTTCATTACCTTAACTCCTCTTCATCGTTATCTGCCTAATGCATTGCTGCTATACTCACCTAACACTTTGGCTTGGTAAAACTGGCAGTGTCCAGCTTGTGATGGGCTTAGTTGCATTATCACTAGAGTTACATGGCCAGACTCTTAGTCTCTCCTGGGCCCAGTGCATGCCAGGGGCTGCTTTTCAAATTACTTACTATCAAAGGAATGGCCTTGCTCCAGATCCCTGAGGTTCTGCACTGTGCTGCACCTGTTAAGGTTGCTTAAGACTTCACACAGCATCTTTATCTTCCAGGGACACTAGCCACATTGGATCTGCTGAGACACAAGGTCAGATAGCAAGACAGTTTGCATCCCAGCAGGGACTTGCTACAGAGCTCTGTCTTGCTAGGGATCCACTCAAATTGGCAGCTGTATTCCCAAGTGTATATTCTATCTCCAAAAGCTAAAGAGGCCCAGTAGGTGGTCTGCCATTTTGCTCTTAATAGGAATTGCAAGATGCAGGAACTTGTCTTTCACCTTACAGAGGTTGTCCTAGCACACCCCAGACCTTTAGACCCATAAAACCTTTACAAATGTAGGACTGTAATTTGTAGAGTTAAACTGTACAATTTAATTCCACCATCTGGTTTATATGGTTTATACAGTTTAACTTCCACCGTCTGGTATGGATGTACCTATCATGGTATTGAGGGCAGCATGTCTCAGAGGTGCATAGAAACACCTGGGGAATATGAAATGCAGATTTTGATTCAAAAAGTCTGAGACGGATCCCAAGATTGGGCATCACTGGTTCCAATTTTTTAATCTTCCCTTTACCCACATCCTTTGCCATATGACTTTGAAGTTTTACAAAATTCTGTCCATCCTCATTATTTATGGGTTTTGCATTTTGAACTCCTTGCTAAAATTTATTGGTAATTTCCAAATCTGTACTTAAAGAGTTCTCATGGTCACTCACAAATATTCACAGGGTGGCAAAAAATTTTAGTTCCCAGCCAAGGTTGAGCAAGGTGATACTCTGCCTTCTTCTTGCAGCTCTTATACTGGAAACAGGTGTCCTCTCGATGGTCTGTTTAATGCTCATTTTCCCATTTTTGAGATTTTTGTCAGTTAATTCAATGTTTAAAATAGCCCCCAAGCATAGTGCTTAACTGCTATTTAGTGATCCCAAGTCCAAGAAGGCTTTCATGTGCCTTACAGAGAAAATACAAGTATTAGATAAGGTTTGTTCAGGTTTTCACTTACAGTGCTGTTGGCTGTAATTCAGTGCTAATGAATCAACAATATATATTACATAAGGTTTTTTAAAATAGAAATGCACATAAAACAAGGTTATGTATTGATTATCTAATGAAAATATTGTGACCACAGGCTCACAGAAACCTAACCCATACTTCCCCTAGAAGCAATGATTTAGTATTTGCTAATTCAGTGTTCACAGCAACTAGATCATCAGCTAAAACATTGTGCATCCCCTTCTTATGAGTATGCACAATATCATCACAGAAGATTTTATTAAATATTTTACAGTTTTCAGTTAAATATAGTGGCATGCCTATGCATAGTGTCATAGTGTCATGCCACTTATTTACATAAATCCATGCACTTTTAGTACCTTTAGCATGGACAGTATAATTTTGATGGTTGTCAAAGCATGTAAAGGTTTATCGCTATTTCCTACCTGACTAAGCATATAGTTACATTTTGCAGCAACTGCTGAATCATACATCTTTGGAAATTTAATAGCTTCTATTCAAAGACAGCAGGAAGTTTTTGGCAAATTAACGTTTGATGCCTTAACAAGAGTACTTGTGACTCAAAAACTGTTCTTTCATCCTAATACAGTTTTTTCTTATATTCTGAGGGATTTGGTGATTTCTCCAACCTTAAAGTGAAATAAGCAACTTGACTAACTTATCTACTCAAAGCTATCCACCATTTTTAGAAATTGTAAATTATTTGGTTGCTTTGCAAGAATACACAGAATTGTGGCTATTCCTCCAATAGTCCATATTTGCCTCACCAGTACAAGTTTGCAACCTGTTGTTCTGTTTTCATGCTTATTTCCATACCCAGTAACTTTTTGTTATGCCAAATTACACCATAGTCTTTTAAAAGACATTTTAAATGTCAATATTTTAAAATTTTATTTTTTAATTTTTAGGGATACTTAGTAGGTATATATATTGATGGGGTACATGAAAGGCATACAGAGTGAACTAAGCACATCATGGAGAATGGGGTATCCATCCCCTCAAGCATTTATCCTTTGAGTTACACTCCAATTACACTCCTTAAGTTATTTTAAAAATGTACTATTGAGTTATTATTGACTATAGTCACCCTATTGTGCTATAAATGGCAATTAAACATAGTAAATATAGAGCAAACAATACTCATAACTCTGTAGAAGTGTAGAAGAGCTATGAAGAAGTTCATGCATGCACCCGCAAAAACAACTGAGTCATGACTGCTGCCCTGGTTAACCGTCACTTTAAGAAGCCATCTGAGGCCAGGCTCAATGGCTCACGCCTGTAATTCTAGCACTTTGAGAGGCCGAGGCGGGCAGATCACGAAGTCAGGAGATCGAGACCATCCTGGCTAACACGGTGAAACTCCGTCTCTACTAAAAATACAGAAAATGAGCTATGTGTGGTGGTGGGCGTCTGTAGTCCCAGTTACTTGGGAGGCTGAGGCAGGAGAATGGTGTGAACCCAGGAGGCGGAGCTCACAGTGAGCCGAGATCCTGCCACTGCACTCCAGCCTGGGCGACAGAGCAAGACTCCGTCTCAAAAATACAAATGAAAATAAATAAATAAATAAATAAGAAACCATCTGATGTGATGTTCACTATAATTCCTGATGTAAATATGAAAAAATACTTATCTAAGAATTGATGAAATTTGCTATTTGTACAACACCTGATTTAAGTTTGTCATCACAGTTGTAACCAGCCCAGGGAATCTTTCAGGTTCAGGACCCACCTAACTGCCCTTAGGGCTATGGGGTTGTGGGGGTCAGTCTCTCTGTATACCTATAACTCATTCATGGCACTTCACCTTAACTACTCACTATCTTATATTACTTATCTTAATAGCAGTATGTCCAGCTTTCTTCCTGCTGCATGTGTTCGTATCCTGTCATCTGCCTTGAGTGTATGTTGTATTGCCAAACTATCACTCCTAAACGTGGCCTTTTGGCAGTGCTTGAAAACATACCAAAGCCTTACATAATTAGGCCTTGTCTGTCCTCAGAATGAACTCATTCTCCACACTTGATCAGAAATCATGACTATCTAGCTGTGTTTCTCTAAACCAGGCACTTAACCTACTTAGGTCTTTTTTTTTTTTTTTTGGAGACAGAGTCTCACTTGGTCACCCAGGCTGGAAGACAGTAGAGCAATCTTGGCTCATGGCAACCTCCGCCTCCCAGATTCAAGCAATTCTAGTGCCTCAGCCTCCCAACAGGTGTGCGCCACCATGCCCGGCTAATTTTTTGTATTTTATTTTATTTCTGAGACAAAGTCTCACTCTGTCGCCTAGGCTGGAATGCAGTAGTGCGATCTCTGCTCACTGCAACCTCTGCCTCCTGAGTTTAAGCAATTATCCTGTCTCAACCTCCAGATTAGCTGGGATTACAGGCATGCGCCACCACACCTGGCTAATTTTTGCATTTTTAGTAGAGACGGGGTTTCACCATGTTGGCCAGGATAGCCTCAAACTCCTGACCTCAAGTGATGCACCCGCCTCAACCTCCCAAAGTACTGGGATTACAGGCGTAAGCCACCATGCCTAGCTGGTCTCATTTTTTTTTTTAACGCTACATTCTTCAGCCTTTAAGCCGAAGGTTGAAAACTATGTCTTGAAGCTTTCAAATGTGTGAAGTAGACAGGAGAAATGAAAGAGTGATGTAAGGACTGTGACAACTGGATGACATAAAACTTTTCTAAGTGCATTCTCATTTGGAGTTTCTGATATAGATTGTTTTCTGTTTTGTTTTGTTTTTTAATCATTTGAGTAGGCCAAATTTGGCCCACAGGCTAAAAATTTTAAGTCTCACTTTAAACTCTAAAACCTCTATGATTCTAGGATTAGTGATCATGCTTATTCCTGGTTCTGCATCTTACTGATGCTGCTTATTTATTACCTCACCCCCCGCCCCCACCACCACCACCACCACAACACACACAGAATCACTCATCTTCTTGAATAGCCGGGAGTACAAATAAAACAGCCAATTAGCAGAAAGTAGCTGAGGAGCGTTTCAGCAGCTACACTGGGAGTTTGGAATCTCTCCAGAGCTCTCGGAAATTAGATTGCAAATTGTAAATTAATACCAGACTGCTTTAAGTTTTACTTATTAGCTAGGTGATGTTGCTTACCATTCCTGAACCTCAGTTTTCTCACCTTTAAAATAGAGATAATGTATGATCTACATAACTTATAGGGTTCTTTGGAGTATTGAATATTGTGCTGATGACAATAGCTCCTAGGATTTATCAGCACTTACTATGTTCAGAACGTTTGCTACATGCTTTACATACAAGATCTCATTTATCCCTTAATAAAAACCTTGTGGGACAAATACTGATAGCCCTATTTTTAAAACTAAGAAAGCTGATGCTCAGAAAGGCCAACTTGAAGGATGTCACACAGCTGAGCAGTAGAAGGATTTAGATTCAGGCCTAGGTGACTGTCAAGATCGCAGCACTCATTGTTATGCTTTACTCTCTCAAATTTCTACTGCTGCTATAACAAATTACCACACATTTAGTGGCTTAAAACAACACCAATGTATATCTTATGGTCTGAAGTTCAGAAGTCTGAAATAGGGCTCACTGGACTAAAATCACAGTATTGACAGGGCTGTGTGCCTTCTGGAAACTATTTGGGATATATAAGGGAGAATCCATTTTCTTTCCTATTCCAGCTGTTTTCTTTTCTTTCAAACTTATATTAGGTTAAGAGGATACATGTATAGGTTTGTTACATGGGTAAACTGTGTGTCAAGGGGGCTCAGTGTACAGATTATTTCATCACCCAGGTAATGAGCATAGTACTGGATAGGTCGTTTTTCAATCCTTGCCTTCCTCCCACTCTCTACCCTCAAGTAGGCCCCAGTGTGTGTTCCCTTCTTTATGTTCATGTATACTCAGTGTTTAGCTCCCACTTATAAGTGAGAACGTGCATTTGTTTTTCTGTTTCTGCATTAATTTGCTTAGGATAATGGCCTTCAGTCCATCCATGTTGCTGCAAAGGACATGATTTTGTTCTCTTTTATGGCTGCATAGGATTCCATGGTGTATATATTCATTTTCTTTAATCAAGTACACCACTGATGGGCCTCTAGGTTGATTCCATGTCTTTGCTAATGTGCCCATTCTAGCTTCTAGAAGCAACCTTCCTTCTTTGGCTCTTGGCCTCCTTCTGTCTTCAAAACCAGCAAAGGCTGGCTGAGTCTCTCACATGGAATCTATCACTCTAACATACTCCCTTTCTCTCTCTGACTCTAACTCCTCTGCCTCTACTTTTCATCTTTAAGGACCCTGTGAATATATTGGACTCATCTGAGTAATCCAATAAACTCTCCTCCTTTTAAAGTCTGCTAATTAGCAACCTTAATTCCCCCTTTTTATGTAATTGTGAAAGTTGTTAAGAATCATAATGGAGTCACTTGTGTTAAAAATTAAAAAAAGGTCCAGGTGCAGTCGCTCACGCCTGTAATCCCAGTACTTTGGGAGGCTGGGGTAGGTGGATCACCTGAAGTCAGGAGTTTGAGACCAGATGGACCAATATGGTGAAACCCTGTCTGTACTAAAAATACAAAATTAGCCAGGCATGGTGGTGCCTGCCTATAATTCCAGCTACTTGAGAGGCTAAGGCAGGAGAATCACTTGAACTCAGGAGGCAGAGGTTGCAGTGAGCCAAGACCGCACCATTGCATTCCAGCCCGGGCAACAAGAGCAAAACTCTGTATCAAAAAAAGGAAAAGAAACCTTGACAAATAGAGCTGGGGAAGGCCATGAGAGAGCTTTCATGCATAAATGCCAGATAACAAAAACTATCACAAAAGACTCTGCCAAAACAACAACCTTGCACAAAGGCCGTTGCACCCTTACACAAAAAATATATTTGCAAGGTCATCTGCCCAGCAACTGCCTGGCCAGCCGCTGACTGGCACCACTCTTGTTATTAATACTTGTAGACAAGGATTATTATCACAAAACAATTATGTAATCCTCCTAATTTTTCCATTAAAAACCTTTGTCTTCCTTTACCTCCTTGAATATGCACATAGTTTACTATGGCATATGTATTTCCACTGCAGTGCCCTATGCGCGAATAAATATTTTCTTTTAGAGAGCCTCTGTTATTTAAACATGCAACATAACATATTCATAAATTCTGGGTATTAGAAAGTAACATATTTGGGGGGGCCATTAGTCTGCATACCATATCCATTGACTACACAGGACAGTGCATTGTAATACAGTATAGTAAATATGTTGAGTGCACATTTATTTTGTTTCCCTAGTATATTTTCATCCAAGCTTTGTTGCATCATTCTCACCTCCATCTCCTATAGAGCATGTCTTTTCACCCCTTTTGCCTCCAGTGACTCTACCAATCACACAATTCTACCCCTTATGAACACAGCAGACAGCATGGGCAAAAATAATAACACATCACTCCAGACCCAGTAGTAGTCCAAGCAGATCAACTAGAGTCCTTCTCTGAGAATTGAGATGGATGGGCAGCTTCCTCTTTCTCCTTGGATCATGAGTCATAAGGCTGTGAACCCAGAGATGTTGGTGGTCATATGTCTATATATACACACTACTCTCCAACAACGTATGGTGAAGCTGAAGAGACCGAAGCCAGCAGACAGGCAGAAAGCTGGACCACAACTGAGAAGCGGAGATGGGGCACTTTTACTATTCAAACCTCACAATTCTGTTGACCCTGCAGCTGGCTCCACCACTACGTGTCAGAGGCTGCCTCTGTGAGACAATAATTTCTGCTACTTTGCTTAGACTAGCTCGAGTTAGAATTTCAGTTGACTCTTGAACAACATGGGTTTGAACTGTGCTGATATTTTTTTTTAAAACAACCACAGATCAAAGTTGCTATACTCCTGGGATGCTAAACCCACAAATAGGGAGGCAGAATTTTCCTACACTCAAGTTCAGCAGGACAGACTGCAGGACTTGAGTATATGCAGATTTTGGTACATTGTCATCTGCCTTAATTGGTCCTGGAGCCAATCTCCTGAGTATACTGAGGGACAACTGCATATCACTTGGCACAAAAAAGCCTTAAAATAAACACTTAAATTGAAGCATTGCCTGCTTCCTGAGTATCAATTTCGTTTTCTACATTACACCATAATGCTCATGAGATCAGAGTTTATGCCATAGTTCTATGGATTTCTTCCTATGCATGTGATAGTACTAGGCTTACTGTAAGAGCTCCAAAAATATTTTACAACATATGCTCTACTTATATGTCATTACATAAAAATAAAACAAAATTATACTCATGCATTTTTAATATTAGCATTTTTGACTCTATTCATAACATCTGTGTTTTCCAACTGCGAAGTTTGTGTAAGTGATCTCTTTTAAGATGGAGGTCTGAAACATAAACAGTTTATCACATGTGTTGCTGGAGTAACAATTGGCAGAGATTGCCCTACACTCTAATGACATTTTACTCTCCCCAAATCAGATCGATAGGTTTTTGAAGTGCACTCATGTTGAATTAGAACAATAATAAACAGTTTTTAAAGAAATGCATGAAAAATAAAAAGAAATAACAAAAATTACCTTTTAAAATACATATCTTTTCACCTTTTTGAAGCATTTTTACAAAGTTAAGGGGTGTGTGTGTGTGTGTGTGTGTGTGTGTGTATTTACCACCCCCTTACCATGATGACAACAAGAACTCAAGAAAAAGATTTCCTGGGGCTGGGCATGGTGACTCATGCCTGTAATGGGAGGCCGAGGTGGGTGGATTGCCTGAGCTCAGGTGTTCAAGATCAGCCTGGGCAACATGGTAAAACCGCATCTCTACTAAAATACAAAAAAACAGCTGGGCATGGTGGCATGCGCCTGTAATCCCAGCTACTTGGGAGGCGGAGGCAGAATCGCTTGAAGCTGGAAGTTGGAGGTTGCAGTGAGGTGAGATCGCACCACTGCTTTCCAGCCTGGGCAACAGAGCGAGACTCTGTCTCAAAAAAAAGAAAAAAAGATTTCCTTTTTTTTGGCAAAATGAACCAATGCACTGACCAGCTGGATGCACCACAGTGTTCTGTCTTTTCATCTGACTTCCTTAGAGAAGAAATCATCTGATTCATTCAGGGACTATCCTCCCAAGCTAATTAGTACATTTAATCACGTCCAATAACTTTGAGTCAGTGGGGGTTTCTGTTTGTTTGTTGTTCGTTTTTTGGCCTAGTATCTGAGTGCTACATGCCAGGGACATTTTTAGGTGTTTAACAGGCATTAACTAATGTAATTCTCCAACAACCTATGAGAGTATTTGAGGTAAGTATTATTCTAAAAATGCCCTCCTCCAAAGATTTCCATCTTGATTACTCATTGAAACAGTAATTTAGGTATTGATCTGAAGGGACTTTACAAACATAATTAAAAGTTATGTACCTTAAGATAGAAAGAGGCCAGGTACGGTGGCTCATGGCTGTACTTTGGGAGGCCAGTACTTTGGGAAGCCAAGGCCCGAGGTGGGTGGATTACTTGAGGACAGGAGTTCCAGATCAGCCTCTCCAACATGGAGAGACCCCATCTCTACTAAAAATACGAAAGTTAGCCAGGCATGATGATACATGTCTGTAATCTCAGCTACTCAAAAAGGCTGAGGCAGGAGAATTGTTTGAACCTGGGAGGCAGAGGTTGCAGTGAGCTTAGATTGTGCCACTGTACTCCAGCCTGGGTGACAGAGTGAGACTCTGTCTCAAAAAAAAAAAAAAAAAAAAAAAAAGTTATTCTTAATTATTTGGTTATACCTGATCTAATAATTATTTCAGCCCTTAAAAATGAGAATTTTTTCAGGCTAGAGTCAGAGAGATGTGGCAAAAGAAGGAACAGGAACAGGAGAGATCATACAGAAAGCGAGATGAGAGAGATTTAAAGTGTGAGGAGGACTTGACCTGCCCTTCCTGGTTTCGAAGATGGAGGAAGGAGCCACAAGCCAAGGAACGCAGATGGCCTCTAGGAGCTGGGAATCCCCATCTGAAAGCCAGCAAGGAAACTGCACAGAACTGAGCTCTGCCAACAAGCTGAATGAGCTTGAAAGCAGATCCGCACCCCCGCCCCCGTCCTTCACCCAAACCCCACCACCCCCGAACCTTCATTGAGGAACACAGTCCTGATGACCCTTTACCGGTGCAGTTCTAGATTAGAGGAGACTAAAGAGACATGATCACCAAATTCAAGACGACCCTTTGATTAGATTCTGTTTGTGGATGGGGTAGGGAGTAACTTTAAAGAATGTTGTTGAAACAAGTGGGGAAATTTTAATTTGGCCTATTAGAGAATAGTATTTTATCAATGTTAAATTTCCTGAATGTGATAGTTGAATTGTGGTTATTTAGAAGAATGTCCTAGTTCTTAGGAGACAACATGTTCAAGCATCTAGGAGAGAAGTATCATCCTTAATATAAGCCGATATAAAGCAAATGTGTACAATGCGAACAGTTGGTGAATCTAGATGAAGGGTATATAGGTGTTCACTGAATTATTTTTTGCAATTTTTCTGAAAAAAAAATTTCAAAATAAAAAGTTGGCGGGAAATAAAAATCACTGTGGATACTTTGTGTAGCATGGATTTGACGTCAATAGGAAAGAAGTGGAAAGACAAGATGAGAAGGTATTCCGCAGCCAGACTGAGGGGTGGGATGCAAGAGGAACAGCAGGGATAATGGAAAGCATCCCCCGCCCACAGCTAGGCCGGCGAAGTAGCTCATCCTATAACTGTGGTTCCCACAGGCTTCCCTCGCAGGGCCGGGGGTGTGGTCGCCCAGCGGCTTTCGAATTTGGTTGGGATTGAGGACTGGTGCTTCGGGATGCTTTGCCCCGCCCGGCTCCAGATTGGAAGAGCCCACGTGTCAGTGTTAGATGGGGAAAGCGGCATCATAAATTTAATTAGCGCTTCTCTTCTCAAAGTATCTCCCAAATCTTTGGCCTTTTTCCATAACATAATTTTCTTTTAGGTCAATGTCTCTTTAAAATTGATGTTTAATTAAGAAAAAGTGTGAGTCATATAAAGATGCTTTTTTTTAGCTTCCCCCGCTACGTCCGCCCCATGCGCCAGGCCGCGAGAGGCAGGACGTGGAAGCGGAAGCGCTAGTCGGGGGCGTTCTCTCGAGTCCGGGGCGCAAGTAGCCGACGCTGCCCATGGAGGCGTGTAGCGAGCCGCCGCTGGATGCTAAGTCAGAGGTGAGTACCAACCTGGAAGGAGAGCGGGCAGCGAGCAAGAAAGATGTTTCTCTAAATTGTGTTTGTGCTTCCGTTTCAGGTCACCAACCAGGTGAGTGAGCGACGGCCCCGCCCTGTCCTCCGCCGGCCCGCCTCCCACGGCCGCGAGACCGTGCCACCCTGAGCCTTCCCCAGGTCTCCCCGAGTCTTGTGTCCGGGAGCCGGTAACCTTCAGTCCGCCTCCCTGCGTTGCTCCTTCTCCTTTGCACCTGAGCCGGTAGCCGTTGCCATTATAATGAAAGCTCCTCTTCCCCACCCCGCACTAGCCCAAAGAATGCAGATCAGGGATTGTTGGGCTTTGATTAGGCGTCATTTATTCGAAGCTAGGAACACCGTATGTTAAAGTGTGATGGATATAGAAGAAGTTATGAAAATTTTCAGAGATAGCGTCGCAAACATTTTCTTAGTCTCTAAAAAATGTTATTTTTGAAGATGAAGTATAGCATTTTAGCCTTTTAGAGTATGCATTTATAATGCTAGGAATATGAATTTCACTTTTAAAGTATATGTTAGCCCCATTTCCTTTTCAAGTGCTGCTGTGCTGTTTTTTTTTTTTTTTTTTTTTTTTCTGAGACGGAGTCTCGCTGTGTCTCCCAGGCTGGAGTGCAGTGGCGTGATCTCGGCTCACTGCAAGCTCCGCCTCCCGGGTTCACGCCATTCTCCCGCCTCAGCCTCCCAAGTAGCTGAGACTACAGGCGCCCGCCACCACGCCCGGCTAGTTTTTTGTATTTTTAGTAGAGACGGGGTTTCACCATGTTAGCCAGGATAGTCTCGATCTCCTGACCTCGTGATCCACCCGCCTCGGCCTCCCAAAGTGCTGGGATTACAGGCTTGAGCCACCGCGCCCGGCCTGCTGTGCTGTTTTAGCTAATAAACTATTTGTAGGCAACTAATGTATAACACTTCCCAGAATAGGAATACTAAAACTAGAGTATTTTTAGGCCAGGAGTTACCCAATTCCATACAAAATGTAAGAAAGGGATGAGATAAGAAATAATTAGAATACAGGGGCTGAGAGAGGTGCCCATTGACTGCTCTCTGTCATTTTTCTCTAACTGACTTTGCTTTTGAGGATTCCTGGGAAGTAGGGGAAGTCAGCTGTCAACCGTCTTACCTGGCTTTGCTTAGTTATATGACTTAGTGCATTTTGAGTCGATCTTTCGTAAGTCATTTTATCCATTCTCTTACGTTAAGTTTTGTATTTAAGATATTCTGAAACAGAATTATACTAATTATGGGGTTTTTTAAGTTGAACTCTTTTTGGCTTAAACACAAATTTATTATCTTCTAGTTCTGGAGGTCAGAAGTCCTAAACTAGTCGTACGGGGCTAAAATCAAGGTATCTGCAGGGCTGTGTTCCGTCTGAGGCAGTAGGGGAGATTGTTTCCTCCTTGGCTTGTGGCCTCTGCTTCCATCTTCAAAGCACATCATTCCAGCCTCTGCTTCCATTGTCACATTGCCTTCTGACTCTGACCCTTTTTCCTCCCTCTTATAAGGACCGTTTCGATTACATTTGGCCCACCTGGATAATCCAGGAAAATCTCCGCATCTCCAAGTCCTTAATTTTGTCACATCTACCAATACTGTTTTGTTGCCTAAGGTAACATATTCATAGATTTTGAGGACTAGCATGTGGACATATTTGGGAGGGCCATTATTCAGGCTACTGCACATCCTTCTATACAGTCATTCACAGATTATGAGTGTTTGCATAGAAAAAGCCAAGATCATTTACAAACAGGTTATTAGATTTAATGTGAGAGTTCAGCAAGGTGATTCCATTGTTGAATGTTATTTAGTTCAGACAAAAAGAGTTGGAAAATAAAATTTTAAAGATGTCATTTACAACACGAAGAAACTATAGGCCGGGCATGGTGGCTCACGACTGTAAGCTCAGGGCTTTGGGAGGATTGCTTGAGGCCAGCAGTTTGAGACCAGAGTGGGCAACATAGCAAGATCTTATCTCGATAAAAATAAAAAAATTAATCAGGTGTGGAGGCACAGACCTGTAGTGCTAGCTACTCAGGAGGCTGAGACGAGAAGATCTCCTGAGCCCAGGAGTTTGAGGCAGCAGTGAGCTTTAATTACACCACTGCAGTCCAGCCTGAGTGACAGAGTGAGACTCCATCTCTTAAAGAAAAATTACAGAGTACCTTGCAATAAATCTAACAAAAGATATTTAAAAATTTTATGAAGAAAATTACAAAAAGTGGTAGACTTTTACTTTGTGGTCCAGCTCATAAAGAGCTTGGAAGTCATCACCCTGTCCTAGCAACAAGGAAAAGCTGAACAAACTGAAAAATGAACAACTTCTCTTGGATCTGTCAGAGAAGCGCGATCACAGAGTGAATTGCCGTCCCCCGAATTGGTGAGACAGACTGCGAAGACAGAGAACCACAACTTAGAGCAGAAGCTCCACAGAAACCAATGCCTGAACTGAAATTGATGGATTGCTGCAGGCTCCCATCTCTCCCTCACACCTGACATACAGTCATATCAGCATATTGTTTTCTCTCGCTCTAAATTCACCACCTCTTGCTGCCACCTGGGTTCAAGCCGCCATTCTCTTTCCTGGAATGCTGCAGTAGCCTGGTAACAGGGTCACCCAACTTTCTTAAACTTTGTGCCTCACCAGGCAGTCTGGATGAGCTTTTTGTAATCCAAGTTAGACCAGGTATCTCTGCTACTCAGAGCTTTTTAAGAGATTCTTGTCACACTGGAAAAAAGTCGTAGGTATTTACTGTGGCCTACAGGGCCCTTTGAAGATGGATTCCTTATCTCTTACCACTCTTCCTAGCTCATGCCCCTCCAGCTGCCTGGGCCTCATTGTTCCCTGAACACACCAAGCATGCTTCTCCCTCAGTCCAGAATGTTCTTTTCTCCAGATCCTGTGGCTTTTTCTTCATTTTATTAGAGTCTCTTTCTGTTCAAAAGCCACATGAAAGATGTCTTCCCAGGTTCTATCTAAATAGCCTTTCTTGTCACCCTGTCACCTTACCCTGCATTTTGTCACACCATAATGCTACCATTTCATTATCCTTTTGTTTATTGTCTGCCTTCCCCCCTAGAATTCTGAAGGTCAGGAACTATGCTTTATTTTTGACTTCCCTAATGCTTAGAATATAGTATTGCTTAGTATATACTGAATAGTGAGGTCTCCCTCCCTTACTCGAAACATATAGGAATTGCCAATTTTATAGATAGTTTTTATAGTCATGTTTTTATATTACTAGTAACTTCAGCCTCCACATCAATTTTTAGTGTGACGACAGCTAATTTGTTTACCTTTTTATATATTTACTTCCTGATTATTCTTTTTACTTCTGGATGTTTTTATATTTTCTTTTTTACTACTAGCTTTTTGTTTCTTTATATGTTTTCCTTTTTCAATACTTCATCATACAGTAATTTTGGGGCTGCCATACATTGTTTCATTCTTAACATTCTTCATAGTGGTAAGTGTTCTCTGTTCTGATTTTTTCTTTTATATTCTTATATTTTTAAAATCTTTGCAGTTCACTCCTACTTAAGATGAAACCACAATTATTAGAAGGTTTGCTTTCATTTTGCATTTAAATGTTGAGGTTAGAATTTTGGAAATTATCTCATAAACCTAGTCCTAGCTTTCTTTCAATTGTGAAGACTGACTTTGCACGGTGTCTTGATGGCAGGTCTCCCTGTTTCCTCACCTGACAATTTCACTGTTTTAAGAGTCAGTGGAACTCAGCATTGCACGCCTTCTTTGCTTTTCTGCTTGAAATCTTCTAGTTTTATTTCAGATTCTGAGAAACAAATAGGCACCTTTTTACTCTGCCACTTTCATGTGGATGGTAAAAATGGAACTTCTTCCATCAAGGAGTTGTAGAGTCTAAATACCGTTAAGAATAAGAAATTGCTTACTTATTTCTTACTCAAACATTTAGGGGAGAGAAGCCCAGGTAGAAGAATCGCTTGAACCCAGAAGGTCTAGGCTACAGTGAGTCATGTTCATGCCACTGCACTCCAGTCTGAGCAACAGCCTGAGATCCTATCTGGAAAAAAAAAAAGGAAAATGAATTCGAGGTTCAATTTTTGGATGTCACTATTGAACTGGAATTAAAACTCTCTACTCATGAACTCTGCTGAATTCTGTTTTTGGATTTTTAACCTATTTCTGAACATTCCTGTTGAGATATCCCTAGTATCATCTCATAATGATACTTTCGGACTGGATACCTCAGCATTCTCCCAGTTATCCAAGGTCAGATTTTTATAATTTTCTATGAACAACTATAGTTGTATCTTGTAGGCAATCATCAAGACCTAGCAATACATCTTTCTTATGATCGGTTTAGTCCTACTTGTCACCAGCTTAGTTCAGGCACTTATATAACTTCAGACTTGGATTATTATGTTCTGCTGCCACCAGATGAATCTCTCTCTTTTTTTTTTTTTCCAGAGTTGGGGGTCTCGCTCTGCTGCCCAGGCTGGAGTGCACTGGCATGCTCACAGCTCACTGCAGCCTTGACCTCCTGGGCTCAGGTGATCCTCCCACTTCATTCTCCCAAGTAGCTGGGACTTATAGGTGTGCCCTACCACACCTGGCTACTTTTTGTACTTTTGTAGTTTTTGTAGAGACAGGGCTGTTGCCCAGGCTGGTCTGGAACCCCTGCACTCAAGTGATCCACCTGCCTTTGCCTTCCAGAATGCTGGAATTACAGGTGTGAGCCACCATGTCCAGCTTGAATATCCATTAATCAATATTTTGATATCATTCTCTCTATTGAAAAACTTTCAGTGAGTCCCCAATGCCTACAGGGAAAGTTTAAGTGACTTAATGTGATAAGTTTTCCATAGGAAGATAAAGGATATAAAAGTACTGTGGAAACCTCTGAAAGCTCAATTTGCAAGGAATTACTGGCTTTTTGATCACTTTTGTCAACTTTATTTTTCATATTTCCTTACAAGAGCCGTCTACTTTAAGATAGATAAATGTTCTATCCCTAAGCCAAATTTTGACTCTTTTCATCTGTAATTGGTTCCACCCAATATTTATTAAGCATGTATTCTTTGCTAGGTGTGCATTTATGGTATATATAAATAAAACACATTTTTCTCTCAATTCCTGTTCTGTTTATTCTTCAAAATGGAGCTTAAAGCCTTCTGTAAAGCTTTCCCTTAACTCCCTAGGCTACAATAAAGTCTTCCTTTCAACCAGAAATGTACTCACTCACTTATATTGCTCTCTCTGGAGTATATATGCAAAAAGTGCACAAAATATGGACAGTTAATGAATTATCTAAAAGTGAACACTCATGTAACCACAAGCAAAAGTCAATAAATGGAGTGTTACCAGTCCCCCAGAAGCCCACCACATGCTCCTCTTCAATCAGTGCCCACTTCTCTCCACCCCAAGAGGATAGGCATATTCTTCTCTTTATAGTTTTACCACCTCTTTCTCAAGTTTAAGTGAACAGAATCATAACTTTTGGCCTTGTTTTAACATTTTTGGTTTTACGTGTAACTGAAGTTCATTTTCATTGCTGTGTAGCATTTCATTTATCCATTTTATTTCTGATGAACATTTGGGTTTTCAGTTTAGGGCTATTACGAATAAAGCTGCTAGGGACATTTTCATATATGTATCCTGTGTACACATTCACAAGTTTTTCTAAGTTCTGTCCCTAGTAGAATTTGGATCACAGTATGCGTAGCTTCAGTTTTACTAGCTAAAGTCAGTTCTTTAATAGATTGGCCCAGTCTATACTTTCACCAGCAGCATGTGACACTTCCCATTGCCTCACGTCCTTCCTTGTCAATACTTGGAATTTTCAGACTTAAATTTTTGCCATTTTGGTAGCTGTGTAGTGGTATCTAATTGTGGCTTTAATTCCTTGTTTCTTAAGGTGAGCACATTTTCATAGGTTTATTAGAAATTTGTAGTTATTTTGTGATTTGCCTTTCTCTATTTTTATATGGAGAACTTTTCTTTAAAATGAATTTATACAATCTTTTTACTTATAAAAGATGTTAACCTTTTGTCAGCACCAGCTTGGACTTAATGCTGTAGGAGATTGGTGCAAAGCAAGTCTGAGATAGGAGGAATTTTTGGTCCCCCTTTTATAAAAATGGGAGATTTACAAATGCCTTCCCCTATTCCATACCCCAAAAGTCCTAAAATAGAAGATGGGTTATATAACTTCCATGGTTGATTGAGGCATACATGGGAACCATTCCATTTCTTTTCCTCACCATAGTCCTTAAGCTCAAATACTACATTAGTGTAAATAGTGATAAGGTGGTTTGGATTTCATCAGTGTTTGTGATAGATATGTGGTAGGATACATGGTGGGATTTACAAAAATCCTAACTTTTACAAGAAGAAATGTATTAACAAGTGAAGATTTTTGCCCAGTGAGCATTAGTTTTAAAGAAAAAGGTATCAGTCAGTGAGCAAGTGCTTTTTGAGTGCCTGCTATGTATCAGGCTAAGCTTTGGAAACAAGACAGACAGTATTTTATCCCTGTGTTTTATGTTTTAGAGTCATGTTTTTGAGGTACTATTAGCAGCTGCATGTTTTATGCCATGGCATCATTTAGCAGTCATTGACAGGAATTAGATTAAAAAGTATTGAGGCAACCAGTAGTCACTAAGCATGTCATCTTTGGAGTCAAACAGACTGGTTTCAGTTGATTCCAGAAATGTGTGACCTTATGCACATTACCTAAGCTCTCTGAAGTTGGCTTTTGTCATCTACAAAGTGGAAACAATAACCTATAATGTTACGTTGATTCAGTAAGGTATTTAATACATGTAAACTGCATAGCACATCACCCAGGGCGTATATCTGTCATGAACACTGATGAAATCCAAAATTACCTTATCACTATACATGCTAATGTAAGGCTTGAGCATGGAACAGCGAAGCGAACTAAAAGATACTCCAAGCCTGTTAAAGGAAACCAGTACTGCCACATCTTCCTTCCACTTCCATTATACATTGGAGGGGAGATTTTATTTTCCCCCACTTTTTGCTTTTTTCCATTTTTAACTACAATGGTGTTTTCTAACTGTGTTTATATCCCTTATTACCTCTCCATTTTTTCATTTGATTATTGTTCCTCTAGCAATATTAAAATGAAGATACTTTCTTTAAATATGACCAACGTTGAAACTAAAAGTTGAGTATGAGTGCAGTAAAATTGAATAAATATCTGCATTCCAGGTAATGTTACTACTAATGTATTATTCTGTCTTATTAAAGCTTGTAGATTTTCAGTGGAAACTGGGTATGGCTGTGAGCTCAGACACTTGCAGATCTCTTAAGTATCCTTATGTTGCAGTGATGCTAAAAGTGGCAGATCATTCAGGCCAAGTAAAGACCAAGTGCTTTGAAATGACGATTCCACAGTTTCAGGTTTGTGATTTAACTCATCCAGTTTTAGCTCATTTTTTCTGTAATTGTCGTATAAAAAGATATATACAATTTTTCTTTGGGAAAACTTTAATGGTTTTTATTTGTAAATTGATGTGCTTTACGTTTACTAGTAGTATATGCAAGAGATGTGAATTTGTCTCCTTTGGGAATTTGATAAATTATTTTCAATATAATGTGCTGAATTTGTGTACTGTGCCATTTGATCACTTGAAAAGTACTCCTCTGAGTATATTTAGGAAATTTTTATCTTCAATGGCAGGATATTTACTTTGCATTTAAATGTTTTATTCTTATTCCTTTGGGCTTAATGTTCAAGAATGTTAAGCTAAATGAATCTTTGAATAGCACTGACCCTGAATTTTCTAACTAATAATGTTTACAAAAGGCAGGTCAGAGCAAGTGAACTTGTTGCCTGGCTCTATCAGCTAGGGACTTAAGTAACTCAGTAGTTTAGAGTTATGTTACCATATTATCATTCTACCTCTTTTCTGTAACCAAGGGGGAGTAAGGGTCGTGGTGGGGAGGGCTATAAATCAGGTTTTCTTTTTGTGTTTTTTTGAGACGGAGTCTCGCCCTGCCACCCAGGCTGGAGTGCGGTGGCACCATCTTGGCTCACTGCAAGCTCCGCCTCCTGGGTTCACGCCATTCTCCTGCCTCAGCCTCCTGAGTAGCTGGGACTACAGGCGTCTGACACCACACCTGGCTAATTTTTTTGTATTTTTGGTAGAGACGGGGTTTCACTGCGTTAGCCAGGATGGTCTCGATCTCCTGACTTCGTGATCCACCTGCCTTGGCATCCCAAAGTGCTGGGATTACAGGCGTGAGCCACCGCGCCCGGCCAGGTTTTCTTTTAAATGTACATACTGAAGATATTTTGTCATGAATTTAACTGTCCTGTACAGTTTTGTTTTTGTTTGTTTGGTTTGTTCCTTTTGGTATGAATAGGTAAGAATCTATTATTAGCACTTACACTAGTACTAACTTAGTACTTACACTTAGTACTTATAACAGCAGTTAGTACTCTAAAAGTCAAAGCAACCATCGTGAATGAAATGGAAATAAAAAGTGATTCTTCATAAAACAAACTAAAATTATATTGGTCCTAGGCTTCCTTTTAAATAAAACTCTTTCATATACCACTTTATGGTACTTTTGATTTCTACTTTTATAAACTATATTTTAAATAATTTCTTTCCCTTTCTTTTTTTCCTTTTTTGAGACACAGTTTCACTCTTGTTGCCCAGGCTGGAGTGCAATGGCGTGATCTCGGCTCACTGCAACCTCCGCCTCCCGGTTCAAGTGGTTCTCCTGCCTCAGCTTCCTGAGTAGCTGGGACTGCAAGCACGTACCACCACGCCCAGCTAATTTTTGTATTTTTAGTAGAGATGAGGTTTCACCATGTTGGCCAGGCTGGTCTGAAACTCCTGACCTCAGTTGATCTGTCTGCCTCAGCCTCCCAAAGTGCTGGGATTACAGGTTTGAGTCACCGTGCTCAGCTTGATTTCTTTATTTAAAATAGATATCCCTGCTTTGAAACAAAAATAATGTTCACAAATTTAACATTATTAGTGTTGATTTGTGTCTTGGAACTGAGACTCAGTGAAAAGGAAATGTATATTGTGATATGGGAATGACATTCAACTAAATATGAAGACTCAGTCAATTTCAAGAGAGAATATACGTTTTGGTTTTTTTTTGTAATTCACAGTGCTGGCCTAATTCTTACTATTCTGTGCAGCATTTGTGCTATCCTAATTCCACCTTTAGAAATTTTTTCTCATAGGGAAAAAAAGCACAAATGGATTAATTTTTTCCACAGCTTTATTGAGGTACAGTTGACAAAATTGTGTATTTCGAAGGTTTCACAATGTGATGATTTGATAAACATACACATTTTGTAATGATTACCATAGTCACGCTAATTAACACATCCACCTCCACACACAGTTACCTTTTTTGGGGGACAGAGTGTGTGTGTGTTGAGGGCATGTAAAATCTTTTTTTAGCAAATTTCAACTAAACAATACAGTATTATTAACTGTAGTCACCATATTGTACATTAGATCTCAGACTTACTTATTTTATAACCAAAAGTTTGTACCTTTTTACTAACATTTCCCCATTGACCCCAGCCTCTGCTCCTGGCAACCTCCAGTCTCCTTTCTGCTTCTGTGAGTTTGACTTTTTTAGATTCCACATAAGTGACATGATGCAGTATTAGCCTTTCTGTGTCTGGCTTATTTCACTTTGCATAATGTCCTCCAGATTCATCCATGTTGTTGCAAATGGCAGGATTTCCTTCTTTTTTTATGGCTGTGTGATATTCCATTATGTGTGTATGTATACACATACATAGTATATACATATATACATACATTATAAACATATTAAATATAAATATACACAAAAACATTTTCATTAGAGGCAACTCTTTTAAAGAGAGTTTTTACATGGGTTAAAACTGACCACAAGATAACCTGTTAATCACATTACATGACTGAGAGCTAAGGAACATTCTTTGAGCTTTTAATTTATATCTGTTTGGTAACTAAAATTTTGAACATCAATACATATTTTTAAAGAAATAGTTACACTTTGCTTCGTTCTGTGACAAATTTGCATATAAATTAAAACAATACAAATCCTCTTAAGTAGCAAAATAAAAAATTAAGACCAAATAAGAAGGAAAATGCAGATGTGTAAATCATTAGACGGTATCCTGATTGCTAAGGTTAAGTTTCAAATTTGTCTCCTAGCTTCCTGGTAGGTACAGGAGAAGACAGAAGAACAATTCGCCTGATTCCTTTCTTACCTGAGATGTAAAAGAAGATGACTTCTATAGGAGAACCATTATACCAGCTTAATTTTTAAATGACAGAGAAATAAGCTCTACCATTTAAGCCATTGCTAATGTTGGATCTCTCTTCTAGTAATTGAACCCATAATCTTAAATGAGACAGCCCCTACCACACTGAAATGCAGTTCTTTACTAGATTGAAAGTGTTTTGAGGCCTGGAACCAACCTGTTATTTTTGTTTTTTTTTCAGTGTCTAGGACAGTGCTGAGTATTTAATAAATCTGGTGTGATCTTAAAAGGACTTTCTCATGTGCTTTTTGAAAAGTTTAGTCATGAGATAATTATCCAACTCTACAGTAGTATTTTTGCTTGCACTACCAAATTACACCTGTTTATTTCTTACAGCAACCTTCAGTAATTGAGAATGTAACATTAAAATGCAAACTGAATATGTTATATAATCTCTGGTAGTCAGATATAATTAAAATAACTATTTAAATATCTTCTAAAAGCAAAATTAATATTATTTTCCCCATTTCTCTCTAGAATTTCTACAGACAGTTCAAGGAAATTGCTGCAGTTATTGAAACGGTGTGAAGACGGATTCTTTGGTTGATAAATTGCTATCATTCTAAAGTCATGGACTTCACTTTCTGCCACGAAACCACATAAGGATGGAACATTTATTGAATGAAAAATGCACTTTTGTTTTTCCATTTTTTTAAATAATAAAAATCAGATAAACAGGAATTGGGTAGTGGTAATCAATGCACAACTTTGTGAACGTGCTTTATAAAAGTGACTGAATTAGACACTTTAAAGGGTGTACTTGGTGATAATGTGAATGATATAATCAGACTAACATTTGAATCATTGCTATTGGAGGCAGCACAAATTTATGTGTTACAACAGTAGTGTAAAAACTTGTACTGGATGGAACCCATTTTATAAACAATCGAGTCATATATAAATATATATATAAATCAGAAAAGTAGTATTTGATTAGGATAACTTGACAAATTCAATTGTATAGCCATCACTTTTATAACGGCAGTCAGAAGAGTGAGGCTTCTTTTTTCAAACAGTTGTAATCAGATTAAGATTGACCATTGCTCCTTTACACAGTATTAGCCTAGCATTCAATTTTTTCTGGTATTAATGGTTGTAGAAAGTTCAAATACATACACAGAGTTGGAAAGACAAGTTTTAGTCTGAGTTTTGTACGACTGAGTTAACCTGTTAGCACAAGTTATTGCATTAGATGATCTCTCTTGAATTTAAATATATAAACCTGTTGTTAAACTCTTTTATTTTATAAGGCTACCACATTGTATGGCGTTTGTTTAGAAGTAAGCAAATAGGCCACCGGAATAGAATAGATGGCCTAGAAATAGATCGAGACATTCTGGTCCACCACATTGGAAATTTAAACCCTCTTCACACCCTGTCTGCATTTCTTTTTTTTTTTTTTTTTTTTTTTTTTTTGAGACGGAGTCTCGCTCTGTCTCCCAGGCTGGAGTGCAGTGGCCGGATCTCAGCTCACTGCAAGCTCCGCCTCCCGGGTTCCCGCCATTCTCCTGCCTCAGCCTCCCGAGTAGCTGGGACCACAGGCGCCGCCACCTCGCCCGGCTAATTTTTTGTGTTTTTAGTAGAGACGGGGTTTCGCCGTGTTAGCCAGGATGGTCTCGATCTCCTGACCTTGTGATCCGCCCGTCTCGGCCTCCCAAAGTACTGGGATTACAGGCTTGAGCCACGGCGCCCGGCCTGTCTGCATTTCTGCAGGTCTGTGTGAGTCCACTTTCTTCTTTGTTTTCTGCTAGGTAGCACACTGCTGTGAGGAGCCCAGGACTGCTGCCTGCCACAGCACACCTGTGCGCTCAGAGTCCCACCAGCTTGATGAGTTAGCTGCTGGGCCATTTGTGCATACCAACTACCCACAGACATTTCTATTACCCACCCTCTGGATGCCAACGCATTAATGATCCTAGAATTATGAGAACCCAAAGATCCCCTCTCTGTCCCTCCCTCAATTCTGTGGGGTACCAGTGTCATTGTGTTCCTAGAAATAAGAGTAGAAACCCCTCTATCTGGGTTAGAACAACAAACCTGCCTTCTCTAACTGCGCATGAGGTTCCTCTGTCTCCCACTTCCTTTGGATTAAAACCTTCCTCTTTCCCCTTCCCTGTTTGCATGGTAGCATTTCTAGGTTTAAGGCAATATGCAAAAAGACCCAAAGTTAGGCCCTGGTTCAAACACTGTGGGTGGCAGATTTGAAATAAATTTAAATTGCATGTTTAAGTTTGTCTTTTGAATTTAAAAAGCAAGTTTTAACCTGGCACTTTGGGAGGCTGAGGTGGGCAGATCACTTGCGGCCAGGAATTTGAGCCCAGCCTGGCCAACATGGCAAAACCCCATTTTTACAAAAAATAAAAAAATTAGCCGGGTGTGGTGGCATATGCCTATAATCCCAGCTACTCGGGAGGCTGAGGCAAGAGAATTGAATGGACCTGGGAAGCAGAGGTCACAGTAAGCCACGATCTCATCACTGCACTTCAGCCTGGGTGATAGAGTGAGACTGTCCGCACCCCCCCACCAAAAAAAAAATAAAAAGCAAGTTTTTTCATAATGTATTTTCACACTTTTTATTACAAATGTCTATTTTTGCTTTATTAAGCAAAATGTCTATTTTTGCTTTATTAATCAGCTTCACTGGGCTGGCCTGGAAATTAACCATTGTTAAAATTTCTGTGGAAAAGTGTGTTTCAAGTTTCAAACAGTTGACTTAAATGTAAACTTTTAGAAAACAGCTCATTCTCAAATGGGAAACTATTAATACACTTTTAGTTTTCAAAAAGAAATGGATTGCTCCCCCCCACCCAAATTTATCAAGCAAAACCCAAGTTTTTTTCATGTATTCCACTACCAAGACATGTTGATACAAGCATCAGATTTATATAGAAAGAAGGCAACACTCACAAAGTACTTAAGGAGAATTGTCTTTTCAAACAGTTTTTTTTTTTTTTTTTTTTGAGATAGAGTCTTGCTCTGTCTCCCTGTCTGTAGTGCAGTAGTGCAATCTTGGCTCACTGCAATCTCCGCCTCCCGGGTTCAAGCTATTCTCCAGCCTCAGCCTCCTGAGTAGCTGGGATTACGGGCATGTGCCACCGCATTTGGGTAATTTTTGTATTTTTAGTAGAGAAGGGTTTCACCATATTGGCCAGGCTGATCTCAAACTCCTGGCCTCAGGTGATCTGCCCACCTTGGCCTCCCGAAGTGCTGGGATTACAGGCGTGAGCCACCGCGCCCAGCCTTTCAAAACACATTTTAAAAAATCTTTTGTACCTTTTGTTTTTTAAAACTTCATAAAAATTTTAAATTTATAGAAAAATTGTGGAAATAGTAGAGCTCCCATATTCTCCATGCCCAGTTTCCCTTATTAACATATTAGTATGATACATTTGTTATAATTAACAAGCCAATGTTGATATATTGGATTTCTTTAGTTTTTGCCTAATGTCCTTTTTCCGATCTAGTATCCCATCCAGGATACCTCATTACATTTAGTTGTCATGTCTCCTTAAGCTCCTCTTGGTTAGGACAGTTTCTCAGACTTTCCTTGTTTTTGATGACCTTGACAGTTTTGAGGAGTACTAGTCAGGTATAATTTAGGGTGCTCCTCGATTGGGTATCATCTGATGTGTTTCTGGAATTGAATTGTGGGTGTTTGGGTGGAAGATCACAGAGGTAAAGGGCCATTTTCTACATGTCATACCAAGGGTTCATACAGCAAAGTGATTTATATTGGTTTATGTTGACCTTGATAATTGACTGAAGTAGTGTTTGTCAAGTCAAGTTACTCTTTTTTCCCCTTCTTTCCATACTTTACTGTTCGAAAGGAAGTCACTATCTGCTGCCCTTACTGAAGGAGTGGGAAGTTATACCCCGCTCTTTTACAGTGGAGCAGCTACATGTTTGACTTGGGATTCTTCTGTGAGCAAGGTTTGTCTCTTCTCCCCCATTTATTAATTTATTCCATCATTTATATCAGTATGTACCCATGGATATTTATTTTATACTTGGAGTTATAATTGAATTTTTTTGTTGCTCAGATTATTCCAGCTTTTCCATTGGTAGCTTTTTGGGTTGGCTCATGCGCTCCTTTGACACACTTTTATCAATGTGTGTGTGAGAACACTTTCTGACACTACAAGACACTTCATCTTGTATATTTCCTGCCACAGTCCTAGAATCCCATTACTTTCAGGAGCTCTGGTTATTTTAACTGAACTATGGTTTTAGAAACCAAGATATGGATGCCAGGTTTGCTCTATATTTTATATTTTGAGAGCATTAAAATGTAGAAGTCAGCCAGGTGTGGTAGCTCATGCCTGTAATCTCAATTCTTTGGGAGGCTGAGGTAGGAGGATCACTAAGCATTTGAGGTTACAGTGAGCTGTGATTGTCCAGCCTGGGTGACAGGACAAGACCCTGTCTCTAGGAAAAAAAAAAAAAAAAAAGGTAAAAAAGTTCTGCTGTCAAGATATGTTAGACCACAAAGCCAAGCCCTTGTTTGAGGATTGGTAAGAATGGTGACCTGGACTCAGTAAATGCTCTCACTTTAGTATACGATGGAATCACCTAACAAACAGGACAATATTTTGTATATGCCCTGTTTGTATGTATAAGATCAAAGATGCAAGAAAGCGGATGTATCTACTTCGTAAGGTAGGCCAGAAGGTTGATAGTTTTACTAACTCATGAGGAGGCAGATAGCATCTAAGTTTGAGGAGCCCAGAATTTTGGGCTTGCTGTCTTTCATACTGTTTTGAGCTGAATGGGATGGATGGGGAGAGGACCCACTCTTACCAGGACATTTTTGAAAATAAAAGGTGACATCATTAATATGCTACAATATAGATACAAATTGGAACTGCCCTGAGCATACCAGGACATATGGTCATGCAAGTCTCATCATACAAAGAAATTATTACTTAGCCACAACATCTATGTTCTATTTCCCTTTGCATCATAAGCCTGTTGAAGGATTCAATGTAGTGCCCTTAAAGTAGACCTAGTGTTGGCCAATTGCAGCTCATATTAGACTTACTGGTCATGCCCTAAGGCATAAAAGCTTACATTTGAAAGATACCTATATGTATATAAAGTATTCATCACTGAATGTTGTATTATTTCATTCTCTCACTGCTATAAAGGAATACCTGAGACTGGGTAATTTATGAAGAAAATAGTGGCTCACAGTTCCTTCTTAAGTGGCTCTCAGTTCTACAGGCTATGTAGGAAGCAAGGCAGCTTCTCCTTGGCTTCTGGGGAGGCCTCAGGAAACTTGCAATTATGGTGAGAGGCAAAGAGGAAGCGAGCATTTCATACGGCCGAGAGCAGGAAGAAGAGAGAGAGGTGGTGGAAGGTGCCACCCACTTTTAAACACCCAGGTTTCTTGAAAACTCACCATCATCAGAACAGCACCAAGAAGAGAAATCTGCCCCCTTGATCTAGTCACCTCCCACCAGGCCCCATCTCCAACACTGGGGATTACAGTTCAACGTGAGATTTGGGTGGGGATACAGATCTAAACCACATCATTCTGCTACAATCCCTCCCAAATCTCATGTCCTTCTCATATTCCAAAATACAGTCATGTCTTCCTGATAGTTCCTCAAAATCTTAATAACTCATTCCAGCATTAACTCAAAAGTACAGAGTCCAATGTCTCATCTGAGACAAGGATAGTCCCTTTCCCCTATCAGCCTGTAAAATCAAAAACAAGTTGGTTACTTCCAAGATGCAATGGAGGTATGGGCTTTGGGTAAACATTCCTACACCCAAATGGAAAAATTGGCCTAAAGAAAGAGGCTACAGGCCCCATGCAAATCCGAAACCCATCAGGGCAGTCATTAAATCTTTGAGCTCCAAAATAATCTCTTTTGACTCTGTCTCACATCTAGGGCACACTGGTGCAAGAGGTGGACTCCCAAAACCTTGGGCAGCTCCACCCTGTGACTTTGCAGGGTTTAGTCCCTGTGGCTGCTCTCATGGCCTGACATTGAGTGCCTGCATCTTTTCCAGGTGTAGGGTGCAAGCTGCTGTTGTATCTACCATTCTGGGGTCTGGAGGATGGTGGCCTTCATCTCACTCCACTAGGCAGTGCCCCAGTGAGAATTCTGTGTGGTAATTCCAGCCCCACATACCCCTCCACACTACCCTAGTAGAGGTTCTCCATGGGGGCTCTGCCCCTGCAGCAGACTTCTGCCTGTACATCCAGGCTATTCCATACATTCTCTGAAATCTAGGCAGAGGCTCCCAAGCTTCAACTCTCAACTCTGTGCACCCGCAGGCTTAACATGACATAGAAGCTGCCTAGGCTTATCGCATGCACCTCCTGAAGCAGTGGCCTGAACTGTACCTGGGCCCCTTCAAGCCACAGCTGGAGCTGAAGACTGGAATACAAAAAGCAGTGTTTTAAGACCATACACTACTGGGCTCTGGGCTGGCCCAGGAAACCATTTTTCCCTCCTAGGTATCTAGGCCTGTGATGGGAAAGGCTGCCACAAAATTCTCTGAAATGCCTTCAAGGTGTTTTCCCCATTGTCTTGGCTATCGGCATTTGTGTTCCTTTTAGTTATGCAAATTTCTGCAGGCTGATTGAATTCCTCCCCTGAATATGGGCTTTTCTTTTCTACCACATGGCTGGGCTGCAAATTTTCCAAACTTTTACGCTCTGCTTCCCTTTAAATGTAAGTTCCAGTTTCATATCATTTCTTTGCTCACACATATGAACATAGGTGTCAGAAGCAGTCAGGCTACTTCTTGAACACTTTGCTGCTTAGAAATTTATTCTGCCAGATAAGCTAAATCATTGTCAAGTTCAAAATTTCACAGATCCCTAGGGCAGGGGCGCAATGCAGCCAGGTGCTTTGCTAATGCATAACAAAACTGACCTTTGCTCCAGTTTCCAATAAGTTCCTCATCTCATCCAAGACCTCCTCAACCTGGACTTCACTGTCCATATTCCTATCACCATTTTGGTCACAACATTTTAACAAACCCCTAGAAAGATCCAAATTTTCCATCATCTTCCTGTCTTCTTCTGAGCCCAGCACACTCTTCCAGCTCATGTCCAGTTCCAAAGCCACTTCCACATTTTCAGGTATCTTTATAGCAATGCCTCACTTCTACCATTTTTTTTTATTAGTCCATTCTCACACCACTGTAAAGAACTACCTGAGACTTGGGAATTTATAAAGAAGAGGTTTAATTGGTTCATTGTTCCACAGACTGTACAGAAAGCGTGGCAGCATCTCCTCAGTTTCTGGGGAGGCCTCAGGAAACTTACAATCATGGTGGAAGGCAAAGGGGAAGCTGGCACTTCACATAGCCAGGTGCAGGAGGAAGAGAGAGAGGTGGGAAGTGCCACACACTTTTAAAGAATCTAATCTTGTGAGAATCCTATCAAGAGAAAAGCACCAAAGGGGGAAACCCACCCTCATGATCCAGTCACCTCCCACCAGGTCCCACCTCCAACCCTGGAGATTACAATTTGTTATGAGATTTGGGCAGGGACACAGATCCAAACCATATCAAATGTCATGGTACAAATTCATGTAATCAGTAGTTTATATTTGAGGAATAACTTTTAAAAAATTGTAATAGACTATTTTTTTAGAGCAGTTTTAGGTTCATCACAAAATTGAGTAGAAAGTTCCCATATATTTGCCCTGCTACAACACACATGCACACACAACCCCCCATTATCAACATCCCCTACCAAAGTGGTACATTCGTTACAATCCATGAACACACATTGACAAATTATTATCACTCATAGTCCATAGCTTACATTAGGATTCACTCTTTGTGTTGTACATTCTATTGTTTGAATAAGTGTGTAATGACATGTTTCCACCATTAAAGTATACAGAGTAGACTCACTGCCCTAAGAATCCTCTGTGCTCTGCCTAGTCATCACTGGGAAGGTCATAAGCCTCTGGCAACCACTGATCTTTTTCCTGTCTCCATAGTTTTACATCTTCCAGAGTATCATATAGTTGGAATTATACAGCATGCAGCCTTTCCAGATTGGCTTCTTTCACTTAGTAATATGTATTTAAGTGTCCTCCATGTCTTTTCATGGCTTGATAGCTTATTTCTTTTTACTGTTGAATAATATTCCACTGTCTGGCTCAGAATTTATTTTTGCTTTCTCAGATCAAGAAAGATGTTTAAAATACCCAACACTGTCATAGACACTGAAAATAAAAACAAAAATGGCAGGTCTCCAGGCCCCAAACCACTTTAAATCTAGTCAAAGATTATAAATCAGGGTGGTAAGTATTCTATTCTTTATCATATGGGTTCAATTTATGTGAGAGAACTGACATTGATAAGGCTTATATAGTAAGTTTATTTCTTGCTATATAAGAAATAAACTTGCTCTGTTGCTCAGGCTTGAGTGCAGAGACGTGATCTCAGCTCACTGCAACCTCTGCCTCCCGGACTCAAGTGATTTCCCCCATCTCAACCTCCTAAGAAGTTGGGACTACAGGCCTGAACCAACACACCGGGCTTATAATTATTATTATTATTATTATTATTATTATTATTATTATCTGTAGAGATGGGATTTTGCCATGTTGCCTAGGCTGGTCTCAAACATCTGAGCTCAAGTAATCCACCCACCTCAGCCTCCCAAAGTTCTGGGATTACAGGCATGAGCCACTGCGCCTGGCTAGTTTGTTTCTCTTTCAGTTAAGTATCTGAGCTGATGTGGTGGCTCTCCTTTGCAAGTCATTGAGGGCTCCCATCCCTTTTCTACATCCAGCCAACCTAATTTCCCAAACTGTATTATGTCCACCTCTTTCTGTACATCTCTGTAAAATTAGCCTGGGTGTCTTAGTCCATTTTGTGTTGCTATAACATATTATCTGAGATAAGGTAATTGACAAAGAGCAAAGATGTATTTCTTACACTTCTGGAAGCTGGAAAGTCCAAGGTTGAGGGGCCTGTATTTGGTGAGGGTCTTCTTGCTGCATTATCCCATGGTGGCAGAAGGTGGAAGGGTAACAAAACATGTGCCAAAGTGCTGGGGGTGGGGTGGGGGGAGAGAGAGAGAGAGAGAGAGATTGAGATTGAACTCATCCTTCATCTTTTTATCAGATTCCCACTCTCACAATAACTAGCCCACTCCCACAATAACAGTATTAGTTCATTCATGAAAACAGAGCCCTTGGGTCCTAATCACCTTTTATAGGTCCTGCCTCTAGACACTATTGCATTGGGGATTAAGTTTCCAACACATGAACTTTGGGGGACACATTCAAACCATAGCACCGAGTATCTCTTTCTTGTAGGACCTTGGCAAAAGTGGGAAGAAGCATCCAGCACACCGATGTTCTGACATTTTTTTCTAGCTACTTTTTCTAATGCAGTAATTCTTACCTAGGGTCAGCTCTTAAAAGGGACATTAGGAAGAACATGAAGATGTTTTTGGTTGTTGTATTGACTGAGGATTACTATTAGCATTTCATGGGTCGTGAGCAAAAATGCTGAACATCCTAAAATGCCCAGGGCATTCTTGAACCACAGAAAATTGTTTTACCCAAAATGCCAATATGACACGTATTTAGAAACACTGTCATAGAGCTATAGGCTCTACATGTATATGGGCTAACTTTTAAGGCATCATATAGTGACGGTTTCACCAAATGTTGGGCCAAGCATAAGAGTTGCCAGTGTTAGTCTACAATATGCTCATCAGCTGTTGCCTGAATTGCCAATGCCTCTTGTTATAGGTTTTATTACAGTATCATCTTACTTTTAGGTACAAATTATGTATTAGCATATCAGTCCTGCTGCTGTAGTAGTAAACCCAAAATGGTTTAAACAAGACAAATTTATTTCTTTATGTCAAGGCTGGCTGCTCTACTTGAAGACATGAGGGGTCTAGTCTTCTGTCTTGTAACTGCTATTCTCAATGTACAGCTTCTTTAATAGATTCAGGATAATTGCTCCAACTCCTGGCTTCATATTCAACTTCCAGAGAAGTGATGTTCTCGGGCCATTAACCCAGAATTTTCCCCCATCGCTTCTGCTTACATACCATTGTCCAGACCTAGTAACATGGCCATAACTACCTGTAAGGAAAGCTGGCAGTTTTACCTTAGCACTCTGTGCCTAAATAAAAGTTCCATAACCATAAGAAGGAAAGAACAGATATTGGAGGTGATATGATTTGGCTGTGTCCCCACCCAGATCCCGTCTTGAATTGTAGCTCCCATAATTCCCATGTGTTGTGGAAGGACCTGGTGGGAAATAATTGAATTATGGGGACGGTTTTCCCCATGCTGTTCTTGTAGTAGCAAATAAGTTTCATGAGATCTGTTGGTTTTATAAGGGGTTTCCCTTTTCTCATTTTCTCTCTTTCCTGCCATGTAAGATGTGCCTTTCATCTTCTGCCATAATGAGGCCTCCTCAGCCATGTGGAACTGAGTCCATTAAACCTCTTTTTCTTTATAAATCCTGCCATGTGTGACAACATGAATGAATTTAGAGGACATTATGCCAACTGAAATAAGCTAGTCTCAGAGGGACAAATACTTCATGATTCTGCTTATAAGAAGTATCTAAAACAGTCAAATGTGCGGAAGCAGAAAGCACAATGGTGGTTGTCAGGGACTGGAGGGAGATACAAATGGAGAGTTACTATTAATTTATTATTATTATTATTATTAATGGGTATAATATTTCAGTTGTGTAAAATGATTATGTTCTAGAGATCTTCTGTACAACATTGTGCCTATAGTTCATAATATTGTATTGTACACTTAAAATTGTAACAGCAGAAATCTCACATTAAGTGTTCTTACCACAATTTTTTTTTTTTTTTGAGACAGGGTCCCACTGTATTGCCCAGGCTAGAGTGCAGTGATGCGATCTCGGCTCACTGCAGCCTCGATCTCCCAGGCTCAAGGGATCCTCCTGTCCCAGCATGCTGAGACTGGGACTATGGGCACGTGCCATCATGCCTGGCTAATTTTTTAATTTTTTTGTAGAGACAGGGTCTCTTTGTGTTGCCCAGGCTGGGAGGATCGCATGAACCCAGGAAGCAGAAGTTACAGCAAGCAGAGATCAGGCCATTGTACTCTAGCCTGTGCAACAGAGTGAGACTCTTTCTCAAAATAAATAAATAAATGAATGAATAATAAAGCATTCTTGTACACTCTCCACACTTTCATTTTGCCCCTTAAATACTGCAGTGTGTATTTTCTAAGAACAAGGAACAAACACCTCAACTAACCACAGAATCAATATTGAAATCAGAAAATTAACACTGATATAATCCTCAATTCTTATTCAGTTTTTGCCAGTGTCCCAGTGATGGCAGCAGCAGCTGTCTGGAGTGGCCGCTGCAAAGATGCTGGCTGCAATGGGGGAGGCACAGTCGGAGTTGCACTTTTGTGGGGCAGCAGGAGCCCTACCCCTACCAAGTTGGCAAGACTGGAGGCCTGTGCTCCTGGGTGCAGCTGTAGCCTCCTGGCCACGGCCCTGGACCCAGACATTCCTGTGCTCTCAGGGGCCTGGGAAGCCCCTGCCCCTGCAGGCTTGGAAGTGCCTGCTCCCACTATCTGGCCTCTCCCTGCTCCCAGCATCCACTCTGGTGCAGAGCAAAGTTGTGGCCAAGCCTGGGTACTGTTGCTACCTGGCTGGGTGTGCATGCACTCAGGGCTGTGCTAACATGCCAGCCCCCTGCAACCTCCAGACTTTGGATGCCAACGAGTGCAAGAGGGAAGCCAGAAGGGGAGCTGAGGGCAGTTCAGCACAGGCTTGCAGGCACCCTTTGGCATGAACAGCCTGGGCACCTTGGATGGCATGTTGATGGCAGGAGGCAGACAAGTTATTGGTGGGTCCTCAGTGAAACCCCACTTTCAAGCCAGGGATAGCCTGAAACCTGGAGGGCCAGGCTGAAGGTCCAGGGTGGATTCTGCAGCCCAGAGTGAGAACTTAGGGTGCTTTTCCTGGCCTGCCCGTGGCCCCCTATGAGCCAATCAGTATGCACTTCCTCTCTTCAGAACCCATAAAAACCCCAGACTCAGCTAGACTCACACAGACATCAGGACTACCAACTGCCAGAAGGAGTTACCCACTTTAGGTCTCCTGGGAGCTGTTCTATTGCTCAATGAAGCTCCTTTCCACCTTGCTCACCCTACAGCTGTCCCCATACCTCGTTATTCCTGGACTTGGGAAAAGAACTCGGGACTCACTGAATAGTGGGACTGAAAGAGCTGTAACACAAACAGGGTTGAAACACACCCCCAGCTCCCACTGCTTGTCACATTGTGGGCAATGAGAAGGAGACAAGGAGAGAAGAGCTGTGGCCCTTCGGGGAGCCCAGACGTAGGGGCTCCCCAAGCCAGAACTGTGACATCCTCTTTGGGGCTCTGCACTTCCTGGCATCTCCAAGCTTCCGGGTGCTACCACATTCCGCTCCTCCAGATGCAGGTGTCCACAGCAGAAGCTGCATGCAGTACATCTGGCCCAACCGCAGCCTTGCTTGGAGCCAGCACTTGCAGCTGCCCACCCCAACACAGCAGCTGGCATGCCTGGCTGTGTGCGGTGGCTGGGCCCTGCGCTTGCTCGCCCACACACCCCTTGCTGCTCCACACCTGGCTCACCCTTGGCAGGTGTGAGATCCAAGTCAGAAGTGTGAACCAATCATAGCCTGCTGGGCTGAGTGGGTGGAACGGGCCCAGGGGGTGCAAGTAATGAAAGTACTACTCAGGCAAAAGGTACTGCCAGCCATAAAGGTTTCCAGCTGGTGAAGTGACACCCCAAGGGTTTTGCGACACCAATAATTCACTTTATTGTAAAAGAAAATCCAAGATGATATGTTACATTCAGTTGGCATGTGTCTTTAACCTTGTTTAATCTAGAACAATTTCTCCATCTTTCTTTGTCTCTTATAGTACTGGTATTTTAAAAAGTGTTCAGGTCAGTTACTATGTAGAATATATTTCAGTTTAGGTTTGTCTGATATTTCCTCATGGTTAGGTACAGTTTTACATCGTTGGCAGGAATACCACAGAGGTGAGATTGTGTGTTTCTTAGGGCTTTGTATCAGAGAGCCCGCAAAGACTTATTTTTTGAAAAGGCATTATTTATTTATTTTGAAAGGAGGACCAGAAATATGAATCTTTCTGTTGCTCCAGGTAATTATGCATTCAAAAAATATTTGCTTTTTGTTTTAAAAAAGTATTTACAGTGCCTCTTCATCTTTCTCTGTTTCATCCCAGGTAATTGTTACAGAGTTAATTGAATCACTTGGAGAGCTGTCATGCTAATATGCCATTTGCTCAAAAAGTCTCTGAACTAGAGTGAGAATTGTCTTTGCAGTATGTCAACAAATCCACTAAAAAGGATTTTCTTTTTTAAGAAGAAAAGAGACTTCATTCCAGCAACAATTTGTAAACGGGGAGACACAGCCTTCTGTACAGAACCAAGGTTTCTTATGAGGGAACAAAGAGAGGAGTTGCCTTTTATAGAAAAAAGAGAAAGTTCCCATCCAGGTTCCCAATCTGGTCTGCTATGTAAATAAGGGATGCAAACTTGTTCAGTTCTGATTGGTTGATGCTTATTTAGTTCTGACTGGTCAGTGCAAGTCACAGCCTATTGGTTAACTTCAGAAGACGACATAGGATTTTTCCAGCAGCTGTTGATTCAGTTGAAGTAAACAGAAACAGATATCTATCAAAGTCCCAAATGTGTGACCACGTGGGTTTTCTGAGAAAGCAGAGTGTGAATGTGACCTCTAGTCAGCAAACGGCCACTTTGCTGTATTTTGAATTTAGGCCCAGTTACCTATTCAAGATCCATATCAAAGGATTGCCTCTTTCAGAGTTCACAAATAGAAACATTATGAATCATGATGTTCTTACTCTTCTCAAATATTACGGTGGTTTAGAAGACTATTTTCAAGACAAGTCACCTTTGCTTCCATTTAAAAACATAAAATAGCATATAACTTTTGAGTGGAAAAATATTTTGTTCAAAATACTCAAAATAAATTGAATAATTAAGGCACTGATCTTGATCTCAAGACATAAATCATTCATATTTCAAATATTTTTAAAGATATGGAAATATCAGCATTTTAAGATATCTCTTGGGCTGACTGCTCTGTCAGCTATAAGCCTTGTGGATTTATTCAGCTCTCCTCTATTAGCCAGTTCACACAGGTTATGTTACAGTTACCAACAACCCTGTTTGTTGTTGTGGCTTACAACAACAAAGCCTTCAAATTCCAGTTAAATGTCTCTCGCAGGTTAACTCGGGTTCTGCTCTGGTTGTCTTCATTTCAGGACCAGCCGCTATTATGGAATTGTAAGTCTTGTGGCATATGGAAAAAAGAAGTGGTAAATCCATTCAGTGGCTCTTAAAATTTTTAGAAAAGTGAAGACATCACTTCCACTCACATTCCATCAGACAGGAAGTTATATTGCTGAGCTCAACAATAATGGAACAGGAAAATATACAACTCCTGCAGAGAGAAGAAAATATTTTTTAACAATAATACAGTTTACTCCAGATTGCCTCTACCCACAGCAACTTCCGAGTTTCAGTATATTGGGCATCGTTGCTAGTTCTGTAACTTCCAAGTCTCATTCTTGCTCTTTCAGAACTTGTGAGCTGCCCAATAACTATAAATTTATTTTTTGCCTAAATTGGTCAGAGTTTGTTTCTGTTGTTTGCAACTCAGAACCCTGTCTGAGACAGAAAGTTAGGCCTGGGCCAGGTGCAGTGACTATACCTGTAAACGCAGCCTTTCTCAGGCCAAGGAAAGAGGAGCACTTGAGCACAGGATTTCAAGATCAGCCTGGGCAACATAGCGAGACTCTTGTCTCTAAAAAATAAAATAAAATAAAATAAAAAAGAGAGAGAAAGAGGCCGGGTGCGGTGGCTGATGCCTATAATCCCAGCACTTTGGGAGGCCGAGAAGGGCAGATCAGGAGGTCAGGAGATAGAGACCGTCCTGTCTAACACGGTGAAACCCTGTCTCTACTAAAAATACCAAAAACAAGATTAGCCGGGTGTGGTGGCGGGTGCCTGTAGTCCCAGCTACTCGGGAGGCTGAGGCAGGAGAATGGCGTCAACCCAGAAGGCGGAGCTTGCAGTGAGCCGAGATCGAGCCGCTAGTACTCCAGCCTGGGCAACAGAGCAAGACTCCATCTCAAACAAACAAACAAACAAAAAAACCCAAAAAAAAAATACAGGTGCACGCCATTATGCCCAGCTAATTTTTGCATTTTTAGTAGAGACGGGGTTTCGCCATATTGGCTAGGCTGGTCTTGAACTCCTCACCTCAAGTGATCCACCTGCCTCGGCCTCCCAAAGTGCTAGGATTACAGGTGTGAGCCACCGCACCTGGCCCAAACTTAACCTCTTAAATATGAAAATCTTGTCAGCCCAACAGAGCTTGCAAGTTGCAATGCCGTCTTACATTGAAACAACTTTATTTCAGAGGTGATTTGATGGTGTGATTATGCAAGGGAAAATTTATAGATCTGCAGGCATGGTTCAGTATTTGGTGATCACTGAGAACACTGACACATTAGTAGAAATCACTTTAATATTTGCCCCAATATTTCTCAGTTAATTCTTCCTGGATAGATATCTGAAATCAGTAATAATTCTGTATTATTCAGATTTTATATTGTGGGCAAGAGATGGCACTATATACTTTGAAGTGGAGGTACAGCATCTATTAATTTCCACAGATGCAGATATTTCAGACAGGAAAATTAAAATCTCTTTGAGACTTCTAATTTCTCCATATGATCAGAATAATGAGCTTTCTACAATGGGACAGGGTACCAATGGGTCAGCACAGAATTATCGGGATATAATACACTAGAACGCTATTAGGATTCATCACATAGATTTGAACATATCCTAAGTAAAATCGTAACTTCTCTCATATAACTTTATATGCTAAAATCCTATTGTAAGTTATTTGGAGAAATGGTTGATTCTAGGGCTAGGCCTAGGCTAAATACAAGATAAACCTAGAACATCTCATAACGCCAAAAAGCAAGGAATTGCTAAAAAGAAGAGAAAGAAAGTGGGGTATGTGAAAGGACACAGGAGTCAACTCAAGGGACCTCCTGATTGCCAAAGCTGAAACAATTTGAACAACAAAATAAATAACACAGTATTGGGTTACAACCCAAGTATAAAATAAATATTTATTAATCCACAGTGATATAAATAAATGTTTGAATAAATAAATCATTTGGGGCCGGGCGCGGTGGCTCAAGCCTGTAATCCCAGCACTTTGGGAGGCCGAGACGGGCGGATCACGAGGTCAGGAGATCGAGACCATCCCGGCTAACACGGTGAAACCCTGTCTCTACTAAAAAATACAAAAAACTAGCCGGGCGAGGTGGCGGGCGCCTGTAGTCCCAGCTACTCGGGAGGCTGAGGCAGGAGAATGGCGGGAACCCGGGAGGCGGAGCTTGCAGTGAGCTGAGACCCGGCCACAGCACTCCAGCCTGGGTGACAGAGCAAGACTCCGTCTCAAAAAAAAAAAAAAAATCATTTGGGGAGAAGGGGCAAATCTTCCTTACAGAATATTTCCAAGCATTACGTATCCATACTCTTCCTCCAGCTGGAGGTAGGGAGAGCTTATTCCCCATCCTCCACCTCTTGAGTGTGGGCTAGACTTACTGATTCAATTCCAAAGAATAGAGCATAAAAGGAAAAAAAATAGTAACTTTAGAGCAGAGAAACCTGGCAAACACTATTTTAACCAGGCGGTCAAGTTTGGTATCATAGGTGATAAGTCATGTTAGTATCATAAATCCCCTGATATGATGTAATGAAAAGAAACCAGGACTCTGGAGAAATGATGGATTCAGAGTCTAGGGCAGGAAACGAAAAGAACATACTGTGAAATCGATTATCGTGGAAGAAATCCGACTGTCTAAAGGTGGGATAATTTGAACACCAGTGATATGGTTTGGCTGTATCCCCACCCAAATCTCATCTTGAATTGTAGCTCCCATAATCCCCTCCTGTCATGGGAGGGACCTGGTGGGAGGTAACGAATCATTGGGGCGGTTTTTTCCCATGCTGTTCTCAAAATAGTGAGTAAGTCTCAGGAGATCTGATGGTTTTTTAAAGGGTAGTTCCCCTATACAAGCTCTCTTCCCTGCTGCCATGTAAGACATCCCTTTGCTCTTCCGTCATGTTCTTCCATGATTGTGAGGCCTCCCCAGGCATGTGGAACTGTGAGTTCATTAAACTTGTTTCCTTTATAAGTTATCCAGTCTTGGGTATGTCCTTATTAGCCGCATGAGAATGGACTAATATAGCCAGTAGGGATAACAACTTCAATAAATTGAAATATATCAAATATATTTAAATCTGGAATTCATAATAACTGACTATATATTTGATATTAAGGAAGTATTATTAACATGTATTATTATGAGAATGATGATTATGAGAATAATGAATGAGAATAGTGACTCTTTAAAAAGAGTCACTAGTTTCAATATTCAGGAATGTTGAAATATTTATGAATAAAATATGATATCTGGAATTTAATTTACAATGATACAGGAAAGAAGGAAAGTCAGTAGAGGGTAACTTACGCCACTGGCCGTAAGTTGGTTGATGAATACATAAAGTTGATTATATGAGTCTGTCTGCTTATATGTATGTTTAAATTTTCCATAATGATAATAAAATTTTCCAAGTCCTAATGAATTAATGGATCAAGGAAATGATTTTTCAATGTTGAGAGACAGAGAGACAGTGTTTCTTCTGTAAAATACACAACATTGCCTATTAAGTGATTTTGTCATAATAACCAAAACAAAATCAAACAAAAAACAAATACAAATGAAAACCAAAAAAATTCTACCTTCAATCCTATCAGGCTTCTAGCTCTTTGCTTTCTAATTCTATAGCCACTAGCTATCTGTGGCTATTTAAATGTAAATAAATGAATTACATGGAATAAAATTAAAAATTCAGTTCCTGAGCTTCACGGGTAACATTTCCATGGCCACATAGAGAGTGTATTGGATAGTGGATAAAACGTGTCCATCGTAGCAGAATGTTCTATTGGACAGGGCTTAGACACTTTCCAGGACATATAAGAACAGTAGGATGTATTAAATGATACCACCAGGAGGTAATTACCGAAATCTTAACCATAAGAAACACTATATGATAAACAAGCCAGTTTCTAAAATTCTTTTTAATGTAAAACAAAAGATATGATGGGGGAATCAATAGGTTAAAAGACAATTAAGAGGGGCTGGGCATGGTGGCTCATGCTTGTAATCCCAGCACTTTGGGAGGCAGGGGCTAGTGGATCACATAAGTTCAGGAGTTCAAGATCAGCCTGGCCAATATGGTGAAACCCCATCTCTGCTAAAAACGCAGAAATTTGCTGGGCATGGTGGCGCATGTCTGTAATCCCAGCTACTAGGCAGGCTGAGTCACAAGAATCGCTTGAACCTGGGAGGCGTTGGTTGCAGGGGGCCAAGATCATGCCATTGCACTTCAGCCTGGGCAACAGAGCACAGACACTGTTTCAAAAAGAAATAAAAATAAAATAAAGTGGAAAGTCAGCAATTTTAAAAAAAGAGAGAGAATTAAGAGATATATCCACCTATTGCAATGCATGGAATTTAAATTCTGATTCAAGTACACTGTAAAAAAAATTGTATAGCAATTAGAGAAATGTGAACACTAGCTGGAAATTTATGATATTAAATTGTATTTTTAGGAAAAACTAATAATAACTTGTATTTTTAGGAATGACAATTATACTAAAGTTTTAAAATCATTACAGCTGAAATGAAGGATATGAGGAATACGACTTGCTTAAAAATAATTGGGGAGAGGTGAGCGTGGTTGGAGGTGTAGGTGAAAGATTAGTCATTTATCAATAATCGTTAGAGTTGGGTAATGAGCTCGTCATACTATTGTCTTTTGTGTGTGTGTGAAAAATTTCCATAATAAATATTTTTAAATCCTAAGAATTTACCATGTATTATGCAAAATTAAAAGACATTAACCTTTTTAGTTTACAAATGTATTTGTTCATCTTCCAATATGGGAAATGAAGATCTATCATAGAGGAATTTTTATGGTGCAGCTGGGCTAAATCATACACACTGCCATAATTAAAGTGTATTTTGAGCCAGACGATATACTTTTTCTATTTTGAATAGTGATACATAAACTGGTTAGCAGCTTGCTCCATAATTACACTGGCAGTGAAAGATGCTTCTTTGACTCTAACAAATTTCCAAAAGTAGCTTTGCAGTCAACTCATTGGGAAATATTAATTTGACTAAAATCTTACATTTAAAAAAAAATTGAGTGAAAGGTAGGACAGAGGAATGTGTTAAGATGAACATAATACATACTCTATACATGAAAAAAAGCCCCTTAGCCATGGTGTACAGTTGAAGGCAGGAATTGTTGCTTGACTATGTGTGAAACATAACACTGCAAAATAATAAAGTGGTCATCTTTAAAAAATATCTTCTTACACATTTTATGCCCATTGTTAAAAGTTCAAACAATATCATTTAATAAATAAATAAGTGATTTCCTTCAACCTCAGTTTAAGTGGTCCCACAGCTAGTGGTCAGCAAAAACATATTTTGCTAGGTCTCCACAATTTTGTAATTATTACTCTGAGATTCCATCAAAAAATGGAAAGACCTGGAAATACTGGGCCTACATTCTCCAGTTCCAACAATTGGCTACAGCTGACTAGTAACTGCTCCTTTAAGATGGGGTTTGAATTCTATCCACATACATGCGTGTGTGCACACACAGACATACATGCAATAAATGCCTTCCCACTTAGAGAAGCCAGCATCTTTCAGTGTCTTTTTCCAATAGGCATTTGAATTTGGAACCCCTCTTCTATTCAATATAATGAGTGAGCTACTTTGTTCATATCTTTATAAGTCCCATCTGTGAGGAAATCTCAGTCATTTCAAACTTGACTACTGTTAAGTGTACCTTAATAATATAAAGAAAATCATGCCCATGGTCTATATACTTCACCTTAATTCTGCCGTATATTAATGTTATAATTAATACATACGATTTTGATAGAAATAATCTTTGTCTATTTTATTGATTCCTTTTTTCTTTTATTGGTAAAATTTGTATTTCTGATTGAATGGCTCCTTATATACTAATAGCTTTATATTACCCTTAGTAATTCTCTGTTCTCTACTATGAGAAATATTGAAGTTTGCTAATAACCTCTTCTTGCTTCCTATTCTTCTACTCGCCAAGCATCTGATTTGAAGTAATATCCTTGTATTTCCATGTCATAACTGTAAGGCAGTCAGCTAGCTTACTCTCCTGCTTTTTAAAATTTTTTATTTTTATTTAGTTTTTTTTTTTTTCTTTTTTTTGAGACAGAGTCTCGCTCTGTCATCCTAGCTGGAGTGCAGTGACGTTATCTCGGCTCACTGCAACCTCTGCCTCCTGGGTTCAAGCGATTCTCCTGCCTCAACCTCCTGAGTAGCTGGGATTACAGGCACCTGCCACCATGCCCAGCTGATTTTTGTATTTTCAGTAGAGAAAATTCTATTTTTGGTCTCGAATCCCTGACCTCAGATGATCCACCTGCCTTAGACTCCCAAAGTGTTGGCATTACAGATGTGAGCCACTGCGACTGACGTCTACTTTTTATATGTCCTTCCCATTTCCCCATTTCCCACTCCTTCTTCTTATTTTTGTCTTTTTGTTTGTATTTTAGAGACATAGTCCCACAGTATCTATGCACAGGTGCAATCCTGGCACACTACAGTGTGAAACTCCTGGGCTCATGTGATCCTCCTGCACCAGCCTCCTTTGCAGCTGGGACTACAGACACGTGCCACTGTGCCCCAGCTCCTAATTTTGAAAGTTGGACTCCCTTCATTATCAGAGCATATGGCAAATTGCATAACATACTCTCCTTTATATCTATTGTTCATAGTCCGAGTTCCACAGGTCAATGGATACTTTGGCTCGCTACCATCCCCGATGCTGATGTTCCTCTAGTCATTTTGGTTGCTAGAAGCTCATTCTCCAGGAGATCCTGCGGAAAGGGATATAGAAACAATATTCCTTAAGTTCCTGAATGCTCATAACTGTCTATGATCCTTGACAGTTTGCATGGACATAAAACCCTTTGGTCAGATTTTCTTTCCTTAAGTATGCTAAATATGTTGCTCTATTATCTTCAAGCATAAAAGGTTGCTGTTAAAAGATCTGATAACAATTTATCATTTCCTTTATTTGTCATTTGGGCTTTGTCTGGATATAAATAAAATATTTTAAAATCTTTCTTTTATGGGAACAATTGACACTGGGGATTCCAAAAGGAGGGAGGGAAGGAAGGAGAGCAGTAAGCGAGGGCTAAAAGCTTCCTATTGGGTACTGTGTTCACTGTCTGGCAGACGGCAACAATAGAAGCCCAAACCTCAGCATCATGTTATTTACCCTTATAATAAACCTGTACAGGTACTCCATGCATCTAAAATAAGATACAAATTAAAAAATCAAATCTTTCTTTAAAATGCAATGGTTTTACTAGAATATATTTTAGTGTTGGCCATTCTGAGTCAATTTCTCTAGGTACATGATGTGCTTTGCAATAGGTATTTTCTTTTCTTTTTTCTTTTTTTAGTGAGACAGGGGCTTGTTCTGTTGACCAGGCTGGAGTGCAGTGGTGTGATCATAGCTTACTGTAACCTCAAACCCCGAGGCTCAAGGGATCTTCCTGCCTCACCCTCCAGAGGAGCTAGTAGTACAGATGGCCACCACCCCCACCCAGCTATTTTTTTTTTTTTTTGTAGAGAGGGGGGGTTTTGTGGTGCTTCCCAGACTGGTCTTGTACTCCTATCCTCAAATGATCCTCCTGCCTCCGACTACCAAGGTGCTGGGATTACAGACATGAGCCACTGTGCCCAGCCACAAAATGTATTTTCTTTTCTTTTCTTTTTTTTTTTTTTTTTTTGAGACAGAGTCTCGCTCTGTCGCCCAGGCTGGAGTGCAGTGGCCGGATCTCGGCTCACTGCAAGCTCCACCTCCCGGGTTCCTGCCATTCTCCTGCCTCAGCCTCCCGAGTAGCTGGGACTACAGGCGCCCGCCACCTCGCCCGGCTAGTTTTTTTTTTTTGTATTTTTTTAGTAGAGACAGGGTTTCACCGTGTTAGCCAGGATGGTCTTGATCTCCTGACCTCGTGATCTGCCCGTCTCGGCCTCCCAAAGTGCTGGGATTACAGGCTTGAGCCACCGCGCCCGGCCACAAAATGTATTTTCAAGTATCTTTTCATTTTAGGAATATTTTCTTGAATCATAGATTTCTAATATTTGTTCTGTTCCAGTTCCTTTGGTTTTCTTTAATACTTCTAGTATGTATATGTAGATTCTTTGATTATCTTCTGTATCCAACATTTTCTCTCAAATCCTTTCCACTTCTTTATTTGTTTTCATTAATATTTTCCTCCTTCTTTTAATCTTCTGTTTCTTTTGTTTGTTATTTAAGAGATGAGGCCTCGGCCGGGCGCGGTGGCTCAAGCCTGTAATCCCAGCACTTTGGGAGGCCGAGACGGGCGGATCACGAGGTCAGGAGATCGAGACCATCCTGGCGAACACGGTGAAACCCCGTCTCTACTAAAAAATACAAAAAACTAGCCGGGCGAGGCGGCGGGCGCCTGTAGTCCCAGCTACTCGGGAGGCTGAGGCAGGAGAATGGCGTAAACCCGAGGGGTGGAGCTTGCAGTGAGCTGAGATCCGGCCACTGCACTCCAGCCCGGGCGACAGAGCCAGACTCCGTCTCAAAAAAAAAAAAAAAAAGAGATGAGGCCTCACTGTTAATTTTCTATTTTTATTGAGACTTTTTATTTTTTTCGTTCAAGACAGGGTCTCACTGTGTCACCCAGGCTGGAAGTGCAGTGGTGCGATCACGGCTCACTGCAGCCTCAATCTTCTGGGTTCAGGTGATCCTCCCATCTCAGCCTCCCAAGTAGCTGGGACTACAGGTGCATGCCACCACACCTGGCTACTTTTTGTATCTTTTGTAGAGACGAGGTTTGGCCATGTTGTCCAGACCGGTCTTGAATTCCTGGGGTCTAGCAATCCTCTCACCTCAGCCTCCCAAAGTGCTAGGATTATAGGTGTGAGCCACTGTGCCTGGCCTATTTGTTGTTTTTATTAGCTCTTTTGTACCGAGTTTATGCTTCCTTAAAATTTTTAAGCCTTATGTCCTGAGTTTTCTCCGTTTTCCCTACACAAACTTTGTGTTTTAATAAACAAAGTAAATATATATATATGAGGAAAACTTCTAGGACCAAATAGGTAATAGTGAAGTTACTACTGCTAAAATGAATGTTTGCAATGCATATTAAATCAAAAGAGCAGAGACTTCGAGGCACCTAAAACTCTCTAAACTCGGTACCTGGAGGTAGAAAACCATTTTCTGTTTTCTTTTACCTTGTGCTGCAAAACCAAGTGAGAACCGTGTTACTCCTAGAATTAGAGGCATGTTCCTGGTTGTTTAATTGAATCTTTCTAAGTTAACATTTAGAACAGAGACAATAGCTATAGAAGAGTTATTTCATTTACAAATATAGAACAATATCACAACATTAAAGAGGAGGTTACATGGAAATTCTTGTTACTTTCAAATATCAGACACTTTCATATTATAGTACTACAGCAGTGGAATGAACTCTATGTCACAAAGGCTTCATTCAAAAACTTTCTGTTGGTGTTTACACCAAACAAGTCTCACCATCCTTCTGGCATCATTCCGGAGCTATGAAATCCACTTGGCTTTTTAGGTTATCGGAAACATTTACTTCGTGGTTTCCATCAGATTCAATACTGCCAGCTATTCACTCAGATAGACATTCTTTTTGCTGTCAGCCACTTGGGAAAGTGGAGGGATTTAAGCCCTTGGGAGGCTACAGCAGGGACTTAAGGGCAGACTTCCATTGCCTTTGCTTCTCTCCCGAAAGATGACTGGAGCTCTACAACAAGGGGCTGAGTAGACAATGAAGTAGGCCTACTCCATATCCTAGTTAGCCTGGGCCCCTATAATGAAAATACCATGCACTGCGTGGCTTAAACAACAATTTATTTCTCACATTTCTGGTGGCTGGAAGTCCAAGATCAAAGTGCCAACAGATCTAGTGTCTGGTGGGAGTTTGCTTCCTGGCTTGAAGACAGCTGTCTTCTCCTGGGATCCTCAAATGGCCAAGAAAGAGAGAGAGAGAGAGGAAGCAAGCTCTACTGTGTCTCTTCTTATAAGGGCACTAATCCCATCATGAGGTCCCCACCCTCATGATTTAGTTACCTCCTCAAGACCTGCCTCCAAATATACTCACATTGGGAATTAGGACTTTAACTTATGAATTTGGGAGACACAAACATTGAATCCACAGCACCTCACCTCTTATGACTTATTTTCAGTTTGCTCCTTTAAAGGTTGGTGAGTGCCTTTATGGTAGGGTATGTACATGGTAAGGAAGATCTCAGAATTGCAATGAGTTACAAGAAATGTTTTCAAGGTCGAATGATGAAACATTGTACAGGTAAGGAGGCAGAGTTGTCTGAGGTCATGGAGTCCCAGGGAGCTATCAGTATGTATCCTATCTCGTGGAGCAATGTGAAGAAAACAAAGGAGAGAACAAGTATTGAAATTTGTGCCCTGCAGGGATGGGAAAAGGTGCTAGGTGATGATGAGTTAATCTGACTCAGTTCTGAGGTCCAGCATAGGAACCATCCCTGGGCAACCCCTTTACCTGCCACTGTACGTTCTGTGGAGGCTGGCAGCTGCTTCAGGGAGCTCTTCTCTGGAGCATCCTTTCAGGACACAAGAGAGTATTTCATAAGCCTTTTTCATTCCTCTCAGTCCTCTCAATCTACCATCCCTCCTTTATTTCCCTCAGATGGCTTCATTTTTCATTTCACAAAGAAAACAGAAGCCACCTCATGAAACTTTCTCAAGGTTTGGACACCACATTTACGAAATTACCTGTATCCAAACTGAGTTCCTCCTTTTTGACTTTCTGATGGGGGAGATACCCTACCTCTGGTCTATAGATAATTCCTTTACCTGGTTTCTGGAGTGAATTCCTTCTTGCCTTCTCAAGGAATCCACTCATTTATTTAATATTACTTAGTAAGCCTCTCCTTTTCATACGGACCATGCTCCATTGAGTGACTAATGCCTTTCTCTTTTGTAGATTCAACTGATCTCCCTTCACTGGTTCCTTAGCACTTAACCATGCCTAATGCTTCCTCTCAGTTAAAAACCAACAAAACCAAAACACACAAAAAATTCCACCTTCCACCCATAACCCTTCTTCAGCTGTTGGCTTATCTTTCTTCTTTTCTGTAAAGCCAAGCATCTCTAAAACTTTTTGTATACTTAGTATTTTCATGTCACCATCTCTCAGTCATTCTACAGCCCACAGTAGTCTATCTTTTGCTTCCATTGTTCTCACTAACTTTGGTCACCAACAACCTACCTATGACTAAACTGAATGGAATCATTTTGGTCCTCATCTTACTTGATCTGGATGCAGCATTTTAAAATGTGGACCACTTCTTTTTTTCACGTGGTTTTGGTGACACCACATCACTCCTACGTTTCTGGTTCATCTAGCTCAGTTTTTTTGGCAAGCTGCATTTTTGTCTGTGTTTCTCTTAAATATTGGTGTTCCTTGGGGTTTCCTATGCATTATTTCCTTCATTGTTAGCACTCTTTATGGTTGATGCCATCAGTTCTTAACACTGTAATTACCACATAAAGGACATGCTTGCTATTGTATTTAGAAATGAAGTTGTTGGAATTGCAAAGACTGTCTTGTTTAAATAGGTCTACAGGGACAAAGCCAAAGCAAACTATACTATGAACTCTGATTAATAATGTATTTCTTTTTTTTTTTTTGAGACGGAGTCTCACTCTGTCGCCCAGGCTGGAGTGCAGTGGCCGGATCTCAGCTCACTGCAAGCTCCGCCTCCTGGGTTTACGCCATTCTCCTGCCTCAGCCTCCCGAGTAGCTGGGACTACAGGCGCCCGCCACCTCGCCCGGCTAGTTTTTTTGTATTTTTTAGTAGAGACGGGGTTTCACCAGGTTAGCCAGGATGGTCTCGATCTCCTGACCTCGTGATCCGCCCGTCTCGGCCTCCCAAAGTGCTGGGATTACAGGCTTGAGCCACCGTGCCCGGCCTAATAATGTATTTCATACCAATTAAATATTAGTGGAGTGAAGGAACAAAGTTATTAAGTTTATAGTTAGTGTTTTTGTCATCACAATGCTGGATATACATTACAATTTAGATGGGTAAAGTCCATTCCTACAGCAAAGATTCTAACAGACACAATTTTATGTAACATTGATGTCCTGCATAAATGCATAATAATAACAAACATGAAAAACAAACTTCACATTATCTCTTGATTCTCATGCCTCAGCCTCCCGAGTAGCTGGGATTACAGGCGCCCATCACCATACCCGGCTAATTTTTGTATTTTTAGAAGAGACGAGATTTAGCCATGTTGGCCAGGCTGGTCTCAAACTCCTGACCTCAAGTGATTCGCCCGCCTTGGCCTCCCAAAGTGCTGGGATTACAGGCATGAGCCACTGCGCCTGGCCCAGTATTTCATATTTAAATTAATAAGACACAGAACTGGTATGTATAAATTGAACATAGCCTTCTCCCCATCTAGTTACCACTAAGTATTCTTCATGCATTTATGGTATCTGATTTACAAATACTATTAAATCCCCTTTACCTTAAAACCTATACTAATTATTCTCCATTTGCTCATCCAGATACCTTCTCTGCCCTTTTCTCCCTTGCCTTATGCCCTGGGACAGTGTCCTCTGAGGACTGTATGTTGGAGGAATACCAGGAGGAGATGGAAAACAGGAGCACAGGGTCAGGGCATGCCTCCTCTGTCCCCTTCCTGTTCAGAGCTGTATCACCGGCATTAGCTGTGACCTTTCCCAACTACAGGTTCTGTGGGGCAGTGACTCCCACGGGCTTCCAACAACATTTTCTACTCTTGGCTTTTTAGTCCTAGGGCCAATCATGGTTTCCCACTGTTGTAAGTCTCCCAGCACCTCAATATTCCCTGTTTGTCTCATGGGTTCTGCCCATACCTTTGTTAAGAGTTCTTTCATTAAAGTCTTAATTTTAACTCACTTAGGGTAAATTTTTTTATTTCTGAGAACCTGACTGATATGACAATTTTGAAAACTAGCCCAGTGCTTTGCATTCTCAAAAGCACTTGTGCCAACAATTTTCTGCTTCTTACTCTTAAGGATTCTCATTAAATAACACCATGGTATGGTGGGGCGGGGTGGTCCCAAGATTTCACCTATATTTCAACCAAGGCTGAAAGTTCAGAATTTTAATTTTGTATTTTCACTGTGTGTTAAAAGCTCTCAGTTTGTATCTCTAGCCCAGATCTGTCTCCTAAATTTCAGAACTACATGTTCAACTCCTCTGATTTCTTTGTTCTGATATTCCACAGATACTAAAAATTCCAAATGCAATGCCTAATTCTTCTATGCCTTTTAAGCAACTTTCTCAGCCTGCTCCCTGTCTGTATAAAGTTAGGAGCTTAGAAATGTCTTTTGTAAAAAAATTTTTAGAGACAGGATCTTGCTCTGTTGCCCAAGCTGAGTGCAGTCACATGATCATGACTCACCGCAGCCTCAAATTCCTGGGCTCCAGCAATCCTCCTGTCTCAGCCTCCAAAGTAGGTTGTACTGCAGGCGGGTGCCATTATGCCTGGATAAATTTTTTATTTTTGTACAGATGGCGGTCTCACTGTGTTGCCCAGACTGGTATACTCCTGGCCTCAAGCGATCCTCCCACCTTGGCCTCCAAAGTGCTAGAATTACAAGTGCGAGTCACCTTGTCTTGCCCAGAAATCTCTTTACAATCTGAATATTCATGGTTTCTGTTAGTCCCGGGTGGCCATACTTTTGCTGACTCAATTCCTTTAAGAATTTGGGGGGGCTTTATGTATATCAGACTAGAGTTCACTCCATGCTGCAGAAGCCAAACCCACAATTAGTTTCAAGACAGGTTTTTCTTCTTTAGGTTTACTTACTGCTAGTTTGAGATTAGGCTTCCATGCGACTATGTCTTTAAGCTTTCAGGAAGTCATTTGGTTCAGCAATGGAAGCACCAACTTAATTCTCTAGAAACTTTAAAATGTGTCTTACAGTCATACTTTGATTTGATCTTCATCCTTAAACTATTTTTAAATTTTTGAGTATCTTTTATTTGCTTGAGAAGTTGGAAATAAGATATAGTTTATATTCCAGACAGAGAAATTTTAAACCTTTATAATTCTCTGAATTCAACTTTCAAATTGGCCAGGTGTTTAACGAGTCCATCTCTTTCTTAAAAAAAAAAAAAAAAAAAAAAGCCTTACTATACACAGCTGGTATAAATCAGCTGACACTCTCAATCTTCTGCTTGGAAATATTCTTACTCAAATCCAAAAGTTCATCAAGTTATTGAGTCAACTATTTTTCCAGTTCCTGCAGGTGATTCTCATACCACTCCACGACAGGGGTTTTTCAGCTTCTAGAGCAGCGTCTTCATGACATTTTCCGGTCTCCTGCAATAGTTTTCTTGCTCTTTTTTTCCAGCCTCCACTAACAGTTTCCTTTCCATCTGCCACATAATCTTGGAATCAATGTCACATATTTTAGAGTGTTGTTATGGCACCATCCCAGTTCTATACACTGTAGAATGTTGGAGCTGCCTTTCACTTGTCTGTGTCTCTTACTGGACAAACTCTGTAAGAATGGCAAAGATGTTTCCAGTCCCTGGACCATAGTAGGTATTCAGTAAATATTACTTAATAACTAAATAAATAAATGCAGTGATTCATCATTCCTAGAGACCTTTTAAAGGTGTCATTGCTTAGTTTGATCTAATCTCTACTGCCTTAATAATGAGTACTGTAGTTCAGCTAGTTTCTTCTTAACTATTCTCTTTAGTATTGTACCTATTAGAGTACAACCTGTACACACATGAACAGTGGCTCTTATTTGAAGGAAAATCTACCCATCTACAAAATGTGATTCCTAAAAAAGATTCTTAATGTCTGTATGACTCAGTCTTCTCATCTGTAAAATAGGATAATAGTAGTACCTACACGATTGTTGTCAGGATGTTTGGTACAGAGTAAAAACTCAACAAATGGTGACTATTACTATTTTTCATTTTTGCATCCTTACAGAACAAACTTGTAACATAAACTGCTTCTAAAAAAAATGGGAAAGAAGTGGAAAGGAGACTTACATTTTTTGCTGTACATATTTTTTGTAACTTTTGAATAGTGTACCATCTGCAATGACTGAGCTGGGTGTGGTGGCTCACGCCTGTAACCCCACCACTTTGGGAGGCTGAGGTGGGTGGATCACTTAAGGTCAGGAGTTCGAGACCAGCCTGGCCAAAATGGCGAAACACCATCCCTACTAAAAGTACAAAAATTAGCTGGGCATGGTGGTGGGCACCTGTAATCCCAGCTACTTGGGAGGCTGAGGCAGGAGAATCCTTTGAAACTGGGAAGCAGAGATTGTAGTGAGCCGAGATTGGGCCACTGCACTCCAGCCTGGGTGACAGAGGGAGACTCTGTCTCAAACAAACAAACAAAAAAACAAAACAAAAAGACAAGAAAGAAAAAGAAAACAATGCCTGATTCAAAAAGTACTACATGTAGGCCGGGCGCGATGCCTCACGCCTGTAATCCCAGCACTTTGGGAGGCCGAGGCGGGTGGATCACAAGGTCAGGAGTTCGAGACCATCCTGGCTAACATGGTGAAACCCCATCTCTACTAAAAATACAAAAAAATTAGCCAGGTGTGGTGGTGGGCGCCTGTAGTCCCAGCTACTCGGGAGGCTGAGGCAGGAGAATGGTGTGAACCGGGAGGGAGAGCTTGCAGTGAGCTGAGATCACACCAGTGTACTCCAGCCTGGGCGACAGAGACTCAGTCTGTCAAAAAACAAAAAAAAAAGTACTACATGTATGCATGTTCATTTTAATTTCCATTATTAATAGCTTGAATGACATATTTTTAAAACAGCAATAAAGACTTGGAATAATTCATCCATGACAAATTTAAGATAGATTTATTTTTATGGTTTTTTTTTTTAGAGCCCATTAGAAATAGCAATTAAACAAGAAGTATTCTTATGGGGGGAAGATTTTACTGTGGCATTAACACTGCTTTTAGTTATAAAGGTTTTTATTAGGTTAAAGAGAAAACAGTCAATAATATCAATATAAGTCCACATAATTCTGAACAGTATAAATGTGAGGTTTCATTCAATGGCAAAGTGTATAGTGAGGGAAATGTTTAATCACTCACATTAGTACCCTCATACAAATAAACAGTATTTCACAACTTGTGGTTTATCTCACATGCTTGGCTGGCGTGGAACTCTAGCCTGAAAGCATGCAATAAATAAATGTTTGTTTTAACTTTATGTTTCCCTTCACACCTCAAGCAGGTTTTGTGACAATACAGTTTTCAGATCGCTCGAGACCTTAAATGTCAACCACACAGATTCCTGAATTATGCAGTAAGATAAGATGGGTATTGGTAAAATCACACCAGCCTATAGTGGGAAAAAACAATCGCTTCCTCTGTAGAAATGTTTAACTTCTGAAACTAACTGATTCTGTTATTTGACGTTCAAGAGAGCTTTAAAAGAATTCATTGGCCAGGCACTTATTAATCATTCTCTCTGTGCCAAGCATTGTGTATTTGATTAGCAATCAGTCCTGTATTCCATTCATTCTCTGCAATGTTCCTTTTTTTTCTTTTGAGATGGTCTGGCTCTGTCACCCAGTCTGGAGTGCAGTGGCATGATCTTGGGCTCACTGCAACCTCTGCCTCCCGGTTCAAGCGATTCTCCTGCCTCAGTCTCCCGAGCAGCTGGGACTACAGGTGTATGCTAGCACACCTAATTATTATTATTATTATTATTATTATTATTATTTTTAGTAGAGATGGGGTTTCATCATGTTAGCTAGGATGGTCTCGATTTCCTGACCTTGTGATCCACCTGCCTCGGCCTGGGATTACAGGCGCAAGCCACCGCACCTGGCCTTAAGACATCTTAAACAATGTCAAAAGACAAGATGTGGTTAATTTCTCTGAATATTCCATGAGTGCTTGGAGAAAAAAAAAATCTGTATTCTTTTTTGTGTCCACAAAAAATAACGATAAACTGGGAAAAATATGTGAAACATATGTTGGACAAAATGCTGCTATCTTTAATATAGGTAGTTTCTATCATTTGACCCCAGTTTTAAAAGTAGGCAAAAGAGGAGCATCAAATCCTTCAAGAAGAAATCTAGATGATCAGTAAACATGAAAAGATTATTGACAATTTGCTGTTTTTTTCTACTCTTTTCCCATTCTCTATTTTCCTGATTTTTGGAGTTCTCTTTATTACTTCTTTTCTTTTCTTCTTCTTTTATGTAGCAAGCACAAGCAGTCTTTCTTCTTGTTTTAAAGAAAATGACAGATAAAACTGTAATATATGTATCATGTTCAACATGGTGTTTTGAAATATACATACATTGTGGAATGTATTGAGCTAATTCATATACACATTACCTGACATAGTTATTATTTTGTGGTGAGAACATTTAAAATCTACTCTTAGCATTTTTCAAGAATACAATATATTATTATAACTATAATCAATATATTGTACAATAGATTTCTTGAATTTATTTCTTCCATCTAACTAAAATTTTGTTACTTTTGACCAATATCTCCCCCATTCCCCCTTCTCTAGCCCCTGATAACCACCTTTCTTCTCTCTACTTTTTTTTTCTTTTTTTTGAGATGGAGTCTTGCTGTGTTGCCCAGGCTGGAGTACAGTGGTGCGATCTCAGCTCACTGTAACCTCCACCTCCCAGGCTCAAGCAATTCTCCTGCCTCAGCCTCCAGAGTAGCAGGGATTACAGATACATGCTACCACGCCAGGCTAATTTTTTCATTTTTAGTAGAGACAGGGTTTTGCCACGTTGGCCAGGCTGATCTCGAACTCCTGACCTCAAGTGATCTGCCCGCTTTGGCTTACCAAAGTGATAGGATAACAGGCGTGAGCCACCATGCCTGGCCTCTACCCTCTACTTCTACAGAATCAGCATGTTTTGCTCCACTGAATAATATAAAATAACATAAAGAATTTTCTTTTTATTGAACATAGTTAGAACTTACCCTGAAGCTGTCTCCATAGGTGGCCATAAGACCCGGGCTTGGCCAACCAGAATACTGAATATTCTTGGTACCATGATTTCTCCAAGAAAGGACATTTAATTAAGCCGAGCCAATCAAAGCCATTCAAAACTAAATTGAAACTTTTTCCTGGGCAACCAGGATGGAAGTGTTCTCTTTTCTGCTGTGTGTGGAGCTGTAAGAACATTAATTTGGAGCTGGTATAAGCTTTTGCAACCTCAAGGAGAGAGGAAAGAGCCTGGTTGTGGTAGGTTTATGGCCAATCCTGATGGATACCTGTTAAGACACACATAAAAATTAGAATGTGCTAGTCTCTAATTGTGGAGCAGTAAGAATTTCTTCTAATGGTAATAGAGTGGTCCCTTAAGATTCTGAGAATCTCTGACCTGTCTGATTCCTCACTTCAGACAGGCTCCTAAGAGCATCCAATTTGAGACACACTGATGTGTGTAATACTGGCCTTGCAGGGTTTCTTTGCTGGCTTAGTGGTCAAAGGGAAAACAATGTCAATAAATTCCCAGTTATCATCCTTGCCAAGATTTGAACCAAGATCAACCTTTGTAGTCCAGCCTACTTTACTAACTAAAAATGGGGCCAACAGAGAAGAACGCAGAACTTAGCTATGAAGAAGGACTGGGTCCTCTGGAGACTGGTTCGTGATCCCCAGGGAGATTTTCCATTTTCACCAGTTCAAGGTTGTTTTTATTATTTTCTTAACTTCATTCTCTCCCATGATGCACATAAAGTTAATTTGGGCTCTGCCAGACTCCTCACTGCTTTCCCATAATGGCTGATGAACGTTTTCCACTGTTTGTTTTATAGATGAGACAGCTTGCCAGTCAGCAGCTTTTGTCTCTAATCACGGAGCGCAGTTCCAGGTCCTAACTTCTATTAGCCTCATCTATAATCTTTCATGAAAATATGGTCCCAGCTACCCACCCGTATTTCTAGATCTGATAGCCTCAGAAACTGTTGGCTTCCGCTGCCACTGACCATTGTGGTTTTGGCCTAACTCTTTGTTTCTGGCATCTAGAAATGTTTCCTTCTAGTTTTCATAGTTGCTTAAGTTTTTGTTTTTGTTTTTAATTTATCTAGTATTTTCCTGTATTTGGTGTGTGGGTGGATGGGAAGCCCTTCTGAATCAAACTAATCATTCACAGTAGCTAGGAATTTAATTATACTCTGTATTCTATGTCATCTTTTCTCTCTGTCCAACACCACCTTTTTGCGGGGGGGTGGGGGCAGGGTAGAATTTCCTTTTGGAGGTTTCTGTCTTCCAGCTTTAGGCAGTAGGCTGGATGAGATGGTTTCTAGACCTCCTGTAGGGTTATCAATCTGAGTCTTTGCTGTATGTCCTAGTAGGTGTAGCTGTGCATCAGCGAACATAGTCACTGCCTTGTCCTCCTTGTCCTGACTGCAAGGGCTTTTCAGTTCACTGACTCTGGTTTGTCTCTGCGCTCTTCCTTGGCTGCATGAGGATATATCCAGTGCTCCCTTTGCCATGCAGGGCATTTCCAGAGGCTGTTTAAGGTCTGCTGCCTAGATGCCCCCTCCCCTTCTTCTGCTCCCTCTCCATGATGGGCGTGGGAGAAACGCTGAGGTCTTGCAGGTTTCCTGGGCTACCCTTGGTAAAGGGCAGCACAGCTTCCACTCTGGAGAACTATGCCCCCCTCCACTGACTTAACCAGAAGAGATAGAGCCTAGGTCCCCTCCCTGGAGATCCACAAGACCCAAACCCTCTTATTCCCATTCTTCTCCTCTATCTCCCAAGTTTGGGGAAATTGTCTTTAGTGTCTAGAGCAAGAGAAACTGACTCTAGGAGCATGTAATATATTCTAAATCTTTTGCCTGCCTTGCCAGGTCCTTGGGTTTTTTCGCCTGAAAGCTAAGAATGAACTCTTTTGTTCTCTGTGTTCTGCTGTGTCATCCTTCCCCTGAAGTGGGAAGATGGAATGCCCCGGCTGCCTGGGCTGAAGGAAGGTCACAGCGAACAATGAGAAAAAACCCTGTGAATATCTTGAAATCCTGTTAATCACAAATGCTTGGGTTCTGTGTGTTATCCCCAGCCAGAACGCCACTACATTTTTTGGGAGGCGTTCTATTATTTTCTAGTATTTTATAATTAGTTTATATTTAGAAGGTTAACCTGAATTTAGCTCATTAAATCATTTGGCATATCACCTCTATGATATCAAAACATCCCTCTTTAGTTTCTTAACTTCGAATCTGCTATTTATTCAACTCATTCATTCATTCAGTATTTATCACCTACCTAGTGTCAGTTACTGTGCTTTTTGCTGGAGGAAAGTATGAGACAAACAAATAATCCCTTCAGAGGAACCACTGACTCAGACGTGGGGGAAAAACAATCCCTTCTCTCAAGATGCTCTTGTTGTGGTGGGAATGCAGACAAATCACCCCAAAATTATAAAGAATGATAAGAGTTATAATAGTGAAATGCACAGAAAAGGGGGCAAAGGAGAGAAGGCCATTAGCTCTGGCTGCCAAAGTAAGAAAGATCTTTGCAGAAGAGATGACTCTTGAGGTGGGTCTTGAAGAATATGGGTCTTGAAATAGTGAAGGACGAGGAAATGCAAGCTGTGGGGCAGTGGGAAGAAAAGGCAGCTGGGGAGAGGAAGAAGCTGGTGAAGCCCCATAAAGACATGAACATGTACTGTGGGAACAGAGAGACTGTGTGGAAGAGAGAGTAGGGGAATGGGGAGCAAAAATAAAATAGGTAGAAACAGTAGAGCTTTGTGCTTTAGGAAATCTCTCAGTCTCTCTCTCTCTCTCTCTCTCTCTCTCAAATCTGGCTCTGTTTCCCAGGCTGGAGTACAGTGGGAATAAAGTAAATACTATATTTATCTTGGCTCACTGCATCCTCTGCCTCCTGGGTTTAAGCGATTATCCCGCCTGGGCCTCCTCAGTAGCTGGATCTACAGGCACCCGCCACCACGCCTGGCTAATTTTTTGTATTTTTAGTAGAGACAGGATTTCACCATGTTGGCCAGGCTGGTCTCTAACTACTGACTGCAAGTGATCTGCCCGCCTCGGCCTCCCAAAGTGCTGTGATTACCAGAGTGGAGCCACCAAGCCCGGCCCTCTTATTGTTTTCTAAATTTAAGTGATCAAATATATAATTGGGAACTTTTCACGTGCATGTAATTTTGTAAAGCTCTGCAAGTGATACAATGGTGGTGAGAAAATAATAGCTTACCATCTAGTTAATGTGTATACTAAGTAAAATATGTATGAATGATTATAAAACAATTTGTATAACACATATTAATGCTAGAGTATAACAATTTTATTTGCAGGATAAGAGAGGTTAATAACACAGTGGAAAACAATCCACAATCTCAGTGGCTTAGTAGAAGAAAAGTTTATTTCTTACTCCTGAGGAGTCTGCTGCAGGCCTGGGAGATTCTCCAGGACAGCTGTCTGACCTGTATTGACTCAGCCTTTGGGGCTGCTTTGGTTACAAGGAGCCTCTACCTGGACATGTCTCCATGCTGGCCACTGGAGAGAAGAGTGGGCAGAGCCTTGACTACTGGCAATTAAATGTTTCTACCCAAGTCACTTCTGTTCACATTTCACTGTCAAAACAAGTCATATGACTGTGGCTAACTTCAAAGCGGGCAGGAAAGGACTATCTGCCCATGTGTGAGGATGCAGAGAGGATCAGACAGTAAAAAATGCTCATCAGCATGCAGTAAGATAAACGTAACAAGGCCAGGCGTGGTGGCTCATGCCTGTAATCCCAGCACTTTGGGAGGCCGAGGTGGGCGGACTGCCTGAGGTCAGTTGTTCAAGACCAGACTGGCCGACATGGTGAAACCCCGTCTCTACTAAAACTACAAAAAAATTTGCCTAGTGTGGTGGTGTGCACCTGTAATCCTAGCTACTCGGGAGGCTGAGGCAGGAGAATTGCTTGAATCAGGGAGGTGGAGGTTGCAGTGAACTGAGATCACGCCACTGCACTCCAGTCTGGGCGACAGAGCAAGACTCCATCTCAAAAAACAAAACCAAAAACAAAAACATAACAATAGAAAGAATAAGGGGCATTTCCAAGCAGAAAGCAATCATACTTCGCATGTCATGTATTAAAGGGCAATTCTGTTTTTCTGTCAATCAGTGAAAGGGTGTTCTTTGTTACTTCACTTTATTATGCCAGTAGGAACTGGCCTGCTGCAGCTATTAATTCAATCCTAGCTCCCAAGCTGGTTGATTTTGTAGAATCTACAAGACTTCCATGCTTTCTCTATATTTTTGTTCCTTTCTTTTATATGTCTCAGATGTGTAGCCTAAGGAAATGGGATCTGTGTAAGAGAGTTTCTGGGAAGGTTTTAGAAGGTCTCAGTCTACCTTCCAAGAACTTTTCATTGCTTCTTTGAAGACATGGGTCTTTTTGAACAAAGGTTTTTTAAGTGGTTAAACCAAATGACTTAACCTAATCAATTAGTAATGTCTGCATCTTGGAATTTAGATACCTATTAATAAGAGAGCCATCAGGGTGCAACCAGAAATTCAGCATAAGAATAATGACAGTTAGTCATATTGACCTTAAATAAACAGAAGGGAAAAAGTGGTCCCAGGGCTTTCTAGAAAGTGAGAACTCATTAAACTAAAAACCAAGAAACTAAAAACCGAGTTTTCATTCTTCTTGTAAGCACTTAGGAGAAAGTCAAGAACTTCTGTGTCTTTCCTATTTGTCTTTACTTCTTACCCAATTCTTAATTATCATTCAGTATGAGTAAAGAGAGAATATTTGTCCACCTGTTTTAAAATTACAATGATCAAATTATTCCAAACTTTTTTTTAGTTCTTTGGAAATATGTATTATCACATGTACATAAAAGAACAAGAAATCTCTACATTAGCTCTCAACTGGGAATATAAAATAAATAAATTATAATTTTTCCATATTTTAAGAAGTTGGCTGCTTTAAGAACTAGGAAGATTCAAGTTGTCAATACTATGTTTTAAAGTGAAAATTGGAACTGGAATCTATAATATTGTGATTGAAAACACGAGCGTTTTTTGAGATTATTAGGAAGGATAATTCAGAAATTAATGTGTAGGTTTTAGAAGGAACTGAAACCAAGCAAATACTGTTAAAAAAAAAATCCCAGTTCTCCATTGCGAGTGGCCCCCTCTCTAGGGGGCAGCAGAGACGCCCGGGAGGAGATGGCGATCGCAGCGACCTAAGAGAGGCCAAGAGGGTCCAGGCAGTGCCCACGCCAGGCTCTAAGCTGCAGCCCCAAGGGCGGGGGTCGAAGGAAGAGGCCGAGAGGCGGTTTCGCAGATAAGCTTTTGCAGGCGACGCTCTCCGCCCGCCGGACGGGAGGCGGGTTAGCAGCCCAATTAAAGAAGCAGCCTGGAAGGAAGGAAGGAGCGAGGGAGGGACGGGAACGCCAGGAGGAGGAGCAGCGAGCTGGGCTGCAGCTGCGGTGGGAGGCGGAGCGGCCCCGCGAGGCCACATTTTGTTTTTGTTATTTTCCATTGGAGTAGTTGTCGGAGGCCTTTCCCGAGGACTGACCGCGCCGCAGCCCGGCAGCCCCGACCTTCCAGGTGACAGCCGGTCACCCTGGTAGGAGTCAGCTCCGCCCCAAGTCACCCCCTCCCGCCCACAGCCCCATTCCCCGCCCAGCCAGCCAGTGCCTGCCCGAGGCGAGCGCGGAGGCTGCAGCGGGGCTGCAGCGCTGGAGTCGGCGGCCGCGGGGACCCTCGGCGTGGTCCTCTGACCCTGCAAACTCGCGACGGAGGAAGGGGAGGTCCTGCCCGAGGCGCCAGCCCAAGGAGGATGCCCATTTAACCCACCTTCGCCTATCCCTCCGGCTGCCGGGCGCTTGCCTCGGTGCCCGCCGCCGGAGCCTCCGAGCCGCGCCCGTGGAAGTGCTGCATGGGGCAGGGCTGCTGAAGCGCGGAGTTCGGGGTCGCGCCGCTCCCAGGCGGGCGCGGGGGCCTGGTGCGGCAGTTGGCACAGTTTCGGCGGCGCCTTCTGCGCGGGAGTGGGGGGCGCGGTGCGCCCGGCCGGCCTCCGCGGTGCCTTGGTGAGGCAAGAGTTATGGAGCCGCCCAGCTGCATTCAGGATGAGCCGTTCCCGCACCCCCTGGAGCCCGAGCCGGGCGTCTCAGCTCAGCCCGGCTCCGGGAAGCCGGGCGACAAGCGGTTCCGGCTGTGGTACGTGGGGGGGTCGTGCCTGGACCGCAGGACCACGCTGCCCATGCTGCCCTGGCTCATGGCCGAGATCCGCAGGCGCAGCCAGAAGCCTGAGGCGGGCGGCTGCGGGGCGCCGGCGGCCCGCGAGGTGATCCTGGTGCTCAGCGCGCCCTTCCTGCGTTGCGTCCCCGCGCCGGGCGCCGGGGCCTCGGGGGGCACCAGTCCGTCGGCAGCGCATCCCAATCCGGCCGTGTTCATCTTCGAGCACAAGGCGCAGCACATCTCGCGCTTTATCCACAACAGCCACGACCTCACCTACTTTGCCTACCTGATCAAGGCGCAGCCCGACGACCCCGAGTCGCAGATGGCCTGCCACGTTTTCCGCGCCACAGACCCCAACCAGGCAAGACTGGGGCTCGGAGGCGCGGGGGCGGGCTTGGCCCAGGGGGATCCGGGAGCAGGGCGGGAGGGGCGGGGACGCCACTTTAAGGACCTACTGTGGTTTGGCTGCAGGCGCGCGCGCGCTCCACGTGGCGCTCTCAAGCGCCGTCTCGTCCGCTTCCCTGGACTTTGGGAGGGGTAGAGAAGGCATTCGGGGACTGGGCGAGCGGCTGGAGCCGGCCGGTTGCAGCAGGGACCCGGAGGGAGAAGGACCGCGGTCCCTGGATGGAGGAGGAGCTGGCGCGTCCAAAGAGCACGCGTAGAGGAGCGCCCGTCCCGGGAGGACGGCGGTGTCTGGAGTGTGATCGGAGATGGCTTGCTTGCCGTGTGTGTGTGTGTGTGTGTGTGTGTGTGTGTGTGCGCGCGCGCGCGTGTATGAACGCAGAAGGTTGGGTTCCTAGAGGTTCTCACTAGTTCTCAATCACGGTCCTTAACCGGTTTGGCTGGTCGCGTCATCTTCGCCCCAGCACCTGCAGGTCTCCGATTTCGGAGCGGGGGTTAGGGAAAAGTTACTAGACATTGTCAGATTGTCTGCGAAGAAGAATTCTGCATTTGGATATTGAATGGAAAGAAGCCCTTCTCTTTTTTGCAGTTTTTAAACACACTTATTGGAGGCAGTTTAGTAGAACAGGTTTCTAATACAATTTTTAAATGATTTTTTTCACTTTTGTTTTTAATTTTTTTTTAGTCTTCTAATTCGAATTACCAAATAGTAAACTTTTACTTCCTTAAAAACAGATGTGGACCTTATGGAACAGGGAGAGGAAAACTTGACTATGCAGTGATTGTGCCTTTGAAAACAAGCTTTTTCCCCTTTAATTTGTAATGAGTTTTTTTCCCCCCATCTCAAAAGCTTCCAAAATGCTGTTTTAAAAATGGTTATTTAATGTTTGCACAGTACTTTAGGTTCTTTGGAAAAATATTGTTGTCTAAATATAAATAAAGTCTCAGGTTGCACCATGTGGCTTTCTTTTGATAGCTGGGGAATTAATAGTAGTCAGATGAGAAAAACATCCTATAAATAAGGCTTTAATTTTTTTATTTCACAATTCTTCTGTCTGTAATTGAAAGACTTAGAATAGTTTTCACAAAAGGCTTATAGTTGAATTGAAGAAAATAAGAGTTAATTGTCTTAGATTTCTTCACTTTGTAAAATAATTTTTTTTTTTTTTTTGAGACGGAGTCTAGCTCTGTCTCCCAGGCTGGAGTGCAGTGGCGCGATCTCGGCTCATTGCAACCTCTGCCTCCCGGGTTCAAGCGATTCTCGTGCCTCAGCCTCCCGAGTAGCTGGCATTAAAGGCGCCCAATAAAAAGAACTCCTGATGTGAAGAGAGCAGTTTAAATTTGTGATCACTGTTATGTTTATGGCAAAATATTGTACTAAAATTATTTCAAGATCCTAACCATGATTTAATGAATTTCATTTTGTGATCATTTGTTCAAAACTTTTTAGCTTTTACATATGTTAAAATTGGAAAGTTTCCAAAAGCTATTACATCTTTATTGTATTACATTTTTCTGGTTCTGGCGGTAAGGAGGAGCCAGTTGCATTTTTTCAGGACTTTAAGGAACTTTTCATGACTCTTAGGGGTTTATGTTAAAGTTATTTCCCTCCAGCCACATCTGATGCCTGACACATTGTTGCTAATCTCATTGATGGTCGTGGCACCTTGAATTCTCAATAGCTGCTGTTGAGTTCCTCTTGGTTTCATTGGTAGGAAGTCAATTATAAACATTCCTTTTTTTCCTCCATTATATATTTAAGCGTTAGAGGCTGAACTATATAAATATTAATATGTTTAAGATCACTTCCACCTTTTAGTCCAGTGGGAGCACTGGAAGCCATAAGACTTTCTCATAAAAGTTCAAGAAAACCTCTAACTGACTTTCCTGTTTATTGCCTTTTCCCAGATGCGTGTTTGATATAAAGACAGGAATTACTATTTACTCTTAACCAAGAGATTCCCTGGCAGAGGATTATTAATTTGAAGGGCCAGATGTAGTGTCTCTAGAGAGCATCTACAGCCATTAATCGGTGGTTACAAACTCAAATGATGAAGAAGAGGGTTGAATGAGGACCATGGAGGACTGGATAAATAGTGACTCCTTTCTCAAGGTGCTACTTAGTTCCAGTTGGAAATTGCATGAATGGAATGCAAGTCTAGCATTGCTAGAGCTGCTGATTTCCCAAGAGAAAGTGGAAATCTGAATTTTTATATATGACCTTGCGTTTTAAAGTATTGGGAAATATTGTAAACATTTAAGAATCCTATCTGGGCCAAACACTACACATCTGAGAGATGGCTTCAGAGATCCATGAGCTGCTGCTTTTGATCTTTGACATAAATATTTGTTGAGTGGACAAGTGCAGTGATTGACACTATGTGCTGTTTGCCGTATTTCCTTTAGAGCATCTGGGTTCATTTGATATGGCTTTCATAGTAGGGGAAGTTGGGACCATCCTTTTTGAGGAATTTCCCAGAAAACTTCCCAGAGGGTTGATTCTGCAGTTGGACATGTTAAAGGGCTCGGTTCCACATACTATCATCCTGCAGTATGCTTCATGCAGAGTTGGCTGTGGATAGTTCTGGGTACCCTTGAAATCAGAAGGAAGACCTGCTGTTTGCTTTGTTCTGAGTTCTACATTTGAAGTGGAGAATTATTTATTTGGACTTAAGATCATTGTTAAGAGAGTCTCCTAAGTGTTTCCCTCAGTCCTTGACAAAGTATACAAAGTCTACAAAGGTAGCCTAGAGCAGTAGACCTGCAAACATCCCCTAACATACTTGCCTGTGGTTTGTCTCTCATGCCTATTCCTTTAATGCAATGGCCCTATCTGTTGGATGACCATATACTTTATTGTTTGATATGGGACAATTTTATTGTCAATAGGGGCACCACTAATAATGACACAAGCACTGTGAGTAATAAACCTGGACTGTGCAGGACAAACCAGGATATACGGTCACCATGGCAAAGTTTGTGTTCATGCAGAACCACTGAGTTGGAGGATTGTGGTTACTAATATAAAATGATAACGTTTCCAAGAGTATCTACTCACATATTGGAGTTGGATCTACATTTGACCTCAGAGCTGGGAGTGCTGTACTAATTGCTTGGGGGTCTATTGTGGGGAGTTGCCACAGTGATGTGTTCCCTCTTGGCTGCATACCTCCCTGGTGGGTCAGAGTCAATTTAAGGATGTGTGTCCGGAAAAGCATTCAACCAGAATGGCTCGATGCACCACTGTTTCTCCCAGGTTCTAAGAGAAATGGAGATGGGGGTCGAATATATGCCAATGCAGATCTGTCTGTAGTCAAGCCTATGTAGTCTTATACAGGAGGAATGTCAGACTTAGAAATTTCAGCTAAACTTGAGTATTTGAGCTGGGAAAAGGGCTTAATCCCATTGGCATGAAGTGAGTTATAGACTTGAACTGGGGAACCAAGAATATCTGATTCTCTCCCAAAGGTCTAGGGTAGGCCACTAATACTCTGTAAATATTTATCCACTTTCAAAAAGAGTCTGTATGGCATTACCCAAATTTTTCTGTTAAGAAGTTATTTTATGTTATACATTTATTACTGCAATAAAAAATAAAGCAGGAGTTGTCATTGAAAATATGAGACTTTGGTATGTTAATTGTGAATTAACATTTGCCTGTGAGTTTTGAAGCATCATTATATTTTATAATTATAGGATGAACAATCATTTAAATGATAAAAACATGATTGGTATAATGTTCATTGCTTGTTTTTGTGTATGTTTACTGAAGCTTGCAAGAATGATTTTAAAGAGACTTTACAAATTGTATTCTTAAAATTAAAAAGGGAATTTAATGCCAGTTTTTTCCCAAGTCTCAGTTCTCTTAAAAATGTTTATTACTATCTGAACTTTATTCAGGTAACCAGTTGTTTTGTCAATATTTTTAGAAGGTCATTTTTCAGTTCTTTTTCAAAGTTGATGGTTAGTGGCTTTAGGAATATACTAGTGAGAATACCAGAGAAGAGAAATTGAAACCTGGAAGATTTCACCTCTCTGCTTTCTAAGAAGTTTGTTCTGTGGACAAATAGATCTATCTCTTTTTTTGTAATCGTTTTTTATTCTCTCTCCTCCCTGCACTCTGAAGTGGAGGTTAATTTGCCCTGGCTCTGTGGTAGAATCATGACTGCAGTATCTGGGGGAAAGGCACAAACATAGCCCAGGGACTCCCAGCCACAAGGGAGCATGTTATCATAGGAGCCCTAAGCTGAAAATTGAAGGTGTTCAGTGTCAGGGCTTGATTATCAGAAACCAGAGATTTTCAAACTTCAGCGTCTGTGTCAAAATTACCTAGAGGGCTTGTTAAAAGAGACCACTGGATGCTACTCTCAATTTCTGATTTTAAGAAGTTCCCTGGTGATGCTCAAACTACTGGCCTGGTGACCATAGTTTCAGAAACCCTGTGCTAAGTTACTTGGTTCATTTGGTTGACTGTATGACCATTTCTGTTCCCCTGGTTATTTTTGCAGTCTTTCTCAGGCTTGAAAGTTCAAGTTGAATGTGAGGAGAAATAATATTTGACTATGGAATAGTTTTAAGAAGCTCTTCATCTTCTAGCTTAATGGTTTGCCTGTCCTTTTCCTGAGATAGACATTATTCTGCCAGATATCATAAGACCATGCCAATGTTGAATGAAAACTTTGCCTTTCAGCCAAAGGTTTTAAGTTCTGCAGCTGGAATAAACAGTTCATTTTGAGGGGAATACAGATAACCTAAAAATCTGAAGTCCAAAGTGTTCTAAAATCAGAAACGTTTTGAGCATCAGCATGACACTACAGGTAGAAAATTCTTCACCTGATTTCATGTGATCACAGTCAAAACACACAAAATTATTGAAAATATTGTATAAAAATACCTTGACGCAGGAGTGCACCACCACGCCCAGCTAATTTTTGTATTTTTAGTAGAGACGGGGTTTCACCATGTTGGCCAGGCTGATCTCAAACTCCTGACCTCGAGTGATCTGCTCACCTGGGCCTCCCAAAGTGCTGGGATTACAGATATGAGCCACTGCGCCCACCAGAAACATAAATGAATTTTATCCTTAGACTTGGGTCTCATATTTAAGATGTCTTATTATGTATATGCAAATATTCCAAAATCTGAAAAAAAAAATTCAAAGTCTGAAACACTTCTGTTCCCAAGTATTTTGGATAAGGGGTACTCAACTTGTATATCCTAATTTCAAATTACGATAGTTTTTGAAAAAACTAAACCTTGATTTACAGCCTGAGAAATAACACCATTCAGTAAGGCAGACACTGCTCACATGCCCTTTACTCAGTTTGGTGTGAGTAATTGCTTAGTGAGGAAACTGATGATTTCCATGAATTTTCTAGATTATCTGGTGTATTGTTTACCTCATTAGTAAAAGATACAAGTCAGAACAATAGCAGCATGCTTAATATACGGGCTATTAAGAAAATCATGCAAAAAGAAGTAGAGTTGGGTAATTTAGTGAATAAAATGATGGCCAGCCTAAATAATTACTACAAGCAATTTTAATTACTTAAAAAAAAAAAAACTCTCAAGGCTTCTGTTTGTTTAAAAACATTTGGCTGGTAGTTTCAGAGCCCCATTTCCTTTAGACTGTGTTGGCATGTCTGAACTAAGCCAACATGCAGTTATTTGGATGTGTACCCCCTTGTAAAGTGAGGAACAGATCAATTATGATTTAATGTAATAGTATATTCAGACTTATTTGACCAAGTAAAGGATTTTGCTTGACATATGGTCTGTATAAAATATTTATACAAATTGAATACTTCGCTGGGATGTGTCAACTCTAAGGATATCATTGGCTTCTACTTTAAGGTTGGAATATAGTATGCAATATGGTATGTTGACATTGCACTGTCTAGTTTGAGTAGCTCCTTAATGCATTTCCTTAAAAGTGAATGTTTATTGAGCTCTTCCTGGGTAATAGCACTACTTTCACTGCTTCTCTTAGGTGATCACATTTTAGCTTCACAGTAACTGGGTGAAGTACATACCAGTATTTCCTCCATTTTATAGATGAGAAAACTGAGGTATAGAAAGGTTAAATTATGGGCCGGGCGTGGTGGCTCATGCCTGTAATCCCAGCACTTTGGGAGGCTAAGGCAGGTGGATCGCCTGAGGTCAGGAGTTTGAGACCAGCCTGGGCAACATGGTGAAACCCTATCTCTATAAAAATACAAAAATTAGCCAGGTGTAATGGCACATGCCTGTAATCCCAGCTACTTGGGAGGCTGAGGCAAGAGAATCACTTGAATCCAGGAGGTGGAGGTTGCAGTGAGCCTAGATGGTACCACTGCACTCTAGCTTGGGTGACAAAGTGAGCTTCAAAAAAAACAAAAGATTAAATTATTTCTCCAAGGCCACAAGACCTGTACTGGTAGAAGCAGATTTCTATTCAGGCAGATTCTAAAGCTTGTTTTCTTACCTGCTACACTAGAATGCAGTTATTGAAAATTAGTTTTTAGTTGTCGGTCTTATCAACTTTTATACTATCACTTTTTCCTACTCATGTTAAAAATCTCCACAGGTAAATATGCTTATTAAGTTTGTAAAATAATAATTAGTGCTGAATGCACACTTGGGTATAGTTATGTCAGTATGTACTTTCTGTTTTAAGGGGAAATAAAAAAATCTGTGTGATTTGTTAGGCTGGTAAAGCCGAACTCTGGTGTATCTTTGATTTAGTGTCTTTAAGTATGGCAGGGGAATAAACTATGAGTCTATAGTATTTATAACCATTATAACTTTAGGTTAGCATAAAAGATCACTAGGATATATATTTAAAAACAAGTAAACCATGAATTTGAATATATTTTATTGAAATATAAAGTATATGAATATCATTTAATATGTCTTTGATATCTATGATTATATGACAGAAGGGGACAAAATATAGGATTAAAAGTTTGGTTGGTTTCATTTCGGGTACTCTTGCCATAGGTTTGTGCAGTCTCACCAGAAGGAAATCAGGGTTGTTATTACTGTTTAACTTACTGATCTCTTCCAAGTTTCACTTCTTGCAAGATGTCGGGGTTGGAAAGAGGATCTCTAAGTAATGGAATCTTTCTGGCTAAAAATAGAAGCCTACATTCGCTGCTTTAGCATTTTTATTTTGTAGATACCCTTAACCAGTTGAATAGTCTTCACTTTTAACTTTTGTGAATTTTTACACAAATTTTTAAAATTCTCTAAGTTAGGACCATGGAAACTTTGTGCTATCAATATTATATAATTTGTGAGTAGCTTATTATCAGTCTCAGATTCTAAGTCAAACACTGCTTCTGGTCGAACACATCTAGAAATCTTTTATATCTCACAATTGTATCTTCTTTTGTATCTTACAATTGTATCTTCATATATATTTTTAATAATGGATTATGTAACTTGGACACATACATTTATGGCTTGGACCTTTTAAAAATCAGTAAAAATTGGGAGGCCAAAGTGGGAAAATCATTTGAGACCAGGAGTTTGAGACCAGTCTGGTGAACACAGTAAAACCCCATCTCTTCTAAAAATAGCAAAAATTAGCCAGGTGTGGTGGTGCATGCCTGTAATCCCAGCTACTCAGGAGGAGGCTGAGGCATGAGAATCGCTTGAACCTGGGAAGTGGAGGTTGCAGTGAGCCATGATTGTGCCACTGCGCTCCATCCTGGGGTGACAGAGTCTCAGTCTGTCTCTAAATAAATAAATAAATAAATATCAATAAGTAAATTGTTTTTGGTCCCTACATGGCTCCCAGCTTTTCCAACTCATCTCTTGCCTTGGTTTCAGCCATTTAATTCCCATTGGCTGGGCAGTCTGAGAGCTTTTCCTGAGTTTACCTGAATTAAACTGATGTCCTTTCTCCTTGGTTCTCCAGGTAATTATTGCTCCCAGATTTCCAGTAGCAAGTTCTTTGGGAGACCAGTTTGGATACCTCATTATTCTGTGTTGGATCTCCCTGATTCTGCCGCTGTCTTTGAAGACCACCCAATGCTTGTTGCCTAAACTCTTTACAGATTGTGCGCTACTTGCCTGATGGGATTTCTTTCTCGTCATGGAAGCTGGTCTTGTTTTTCCTGAGAGGGGATCTAGTTCTGGTCCTCGCCCCTTCCTGTTAGCTCCTTCTAAGGCTGTTAACAGACTTTATTTGCAGACAGATTTTATTTTGCACAGATTTTATTTTGGCTGTTCTATGGAATTTTGTAAAAGCCCGTTGGCATGAACATAGTGGTGGTGGTGGGCATGACCCTTTTAAATCCATCCACAATTCTTTTTTTTTTTCTTTCTCTTAGATAGAGTCTTGCTCTGTCACCCAGGCTGGAATGCAGTGGCGCGATCTCGGCTCACTGCAACCTCTGCCTCCCAGGTTCAAGCAGTTCTCCTGCGTCAGCCTCCTGAGTAGCTGGGACTATAGGCGCCTGCCACCACACCCAGCTGATTTTTGTATTTTTAGTGGATACGGAGTTTCACCATGTTGACCAGGTTGGTCTCTTTTGACCTCATGATCCAACCACGTCAGCCTCCTGCAGTGCTGGGATTACAGGCGTGAGCCATGGCGCACGGCCCATCCACATTTTTTTTCTTTTTTTTCTTTGAGAGGGAGTCTGGCTCTGTTGCCCAAACTGGAGTATAGTAGCACAATCTTGGCTCACTGCAACGTCTACCTCCAGGGTTCAAGCGATTCTCCTGCCTCAGCCTCCTGAGTAGCTGGCACAATAGGCGCCTGCCACCATGCCTGGCTAATTTTTGTATTTTTAGTAGAGATGAGGTTTCACCACATTGACCAGGCTGGTCTTGAACTCCCAACCTCAGGTGATCTGCCCGCCTTGGCCTCCCAAAGTGCTGGGATTACAGGCGTGAACCACCATGCCTGGCCATCCACAATTCTTTTATCTAATTTGAGGTAGGCAGACAGGTTCAATAGGTGGATCTTTGTCTAGTTTCTTTCTTTCTTTCTTTTTTTTTTTTTTTTTTTGAGACAGAGTCTCACTCTGTCACCCAGGCTGGAGTGGTGCAGTGGCCCAATCTCAGATCACTGCAACCTCCGCCTCCCAGGTTCAAGCAATTCTCCTGCCTCAGCATCCGAGTAGTTGGGATTACAGGTGTGTGCCACCACACCTGGCTAATTTTTGTATTTGTAGTAAATACTGGCTTTCACCACGTTGGCCAGACTGGCCTCGAACTCCTGGCCTCAAGTGATTCTCCTGCCTTGGCCTCCCAAAGTGCTGGGATTATAGCCTTGAGCCACCGAGTCTGGCTTGTCTAGTTTCTGATAGCAGTATTAAACAATATGAAAACAGGTGGTGGTATATTCTATTTATAGATACCCCTTTATGTTTTACCTTGCTCCATTAATTTGAAACCTTCCCACTGGTCACATTGATAAATTTATTTATTCTCTGTTCATGTAAATAAAGTACATTAGTTATAACGTAGAGACTGTTACCTAATGGCTAATCCTCCATCAGGGATCTGGAAGTTAATTGGCATATCACCTTTCTTCTATTGGAAGTTAGGTTGGAGGATATATATATATATATATTTAAAATTAAATTGTTCATTTTAATAAGTGGAGTGTGGACATGACATAATTAAATCTATCTTAACATGAGAAAGTAGAAGACTTCTTTGGAATAAAGAATATGTAAAAATCAACCTTTAATTTCTCCAGTATTTTCACTGAAGCCCACCGTATAGTTTTTTTTTTTTTTTTTTTTTTTTTTTTTGAGACAGGGCCTCACTCTGTCGCCCAGGCTGGAGCGCAGTGGCATGATCTTGGCTTACTTCAACCTTCACCTGTTAGGTTGAAGTGATTCTTGTGCCTCGGCCTCCTGAGTAGCTGGGACTACAGGCGTGTGCCACCACACCTGGCTAGTTTATATATTTTTTGGTAGAAACGAGGTTTCACCATGTTGGCCAGGCTGGTCTTAAACTCCTGACCTCAGGTGAGCCGCCTGCCTTGGTCTCCCAAAGTACTGGGATTACAGGCCACCATGCCTGGCCAACCCATCATATAGTTTAACAGAGATTTTTATCTGTCTTTTGCTTGATCTACCAAAATTACCCAGCATTTGACTTGATGTTTAGGAGCTATACCCTAAACTTCTAGGAGCCAGGTTAATGATGATAAAAATAGCACCTAATCACTTTATATGTATTTATGTTCTAGACCAGAGAGTCTCAAATTTGGGACTTATCCTTGGAGGTTTTGTTACAATGTGATTGCTGGACCCCAACGCTGACCTCCAGAGTTTTTGATTCAGTAAGTCTAGGGTGGTGTCTTAAATTTGCATCTCTAACAGTTCCCAGTTGATATTTTAAAAATTTTTTTATTTTTTATATTTATTTTTATTTTTTATTATTATACTTTAAGTTCTAGGGTACATGTGCGTAACGTGCAGGTTTGTTACATATGTATACTTGTGCCATGTTGGTGTGCTGCACCCATCAACTCGTCATTTACAACAGGTATAACTCCCAGTGCCATCCCTCCCCTCTCTCTCCTCCCCATAATAGGCCCTGGTGTGTGATGTTCCCCTTCCCGAGTCCAAGTGATCTCATTGTTCAGGTCCCACCTATGAGTGAGAACATGCGGTGTTTGGTTTTCTGTTCTTGTGACAGTTTGCTGAGAATGATGGTTTCCAGCTGCATCCATGTCCTTACAAAGGACACAAACTCATCCTTTTTTATGGCTGCATAGTATTCCATGGTTTATGTGTGCCACATTTTCTTAATCCAATCTGTCACTGATGGACATTTGGGTTGATTCCAAGTCTTTGCTATTGTGAATAGTGCCGCAATGAACATACGTGTGCATGTGTCTTTATAGCAGCATGATTTATAATCCTTTGGGTATATACCCAGTAATGGGATGGCTGGGTCATATGGTACTTCTAGTTCTAGATCCTTAAGGAATCGCCATACTGTTTTCCATAATGGTTGAACTAGTTTACAATCCCACCAACAATGTAAAAGTGTTCCTATTTCTCCACATCCTCTCCAGCACCTGTTGTTTCCTGACTTTTTAATGATTGCCATTCTAACTGGTGTGAGATGGTATCTCATTGTGGTTTTGATTTACATTTCTCTGATAGCCAGTGATGATGAGCATTTTTTCATGTGTCTGTTGGCTGTATGCATGTCTTCTTTTGAGAAATGTCTGTTCATATCCTTTGCCCACTTTTTGATGGGGTTGTTTGATTCTTTCTTGTAAATTTGTTTGAGTTCTTTGTAGGTTCTGGATATTAGCCCTTTGTCAGATGAGTAGATTGCAAAAATTTTCTCCCATTCTGTAGGTTGCCTGTTCACTCTGATGGTAGTTTCTTTTGCTGTGCAGAAGCTCTGTAGTTTAATTAGATCCCATCTGTCAATTTTGGCTTTTGTTGCCGTTGCTTTTGGTGTTTTAGACATGAAGTCCTTGCCCATGCCTATGTCCTGAATGGTATTACCTAGGTTTTCTTCTAGGGTTTTTATGGTATTAGGTCTAACATTTAAGTCTCTAATCCATCTTGAATTAATTTTCATATAAGGAGTAAGGAAAGGATTCAGTTTCAGCTTTCTACTTATGGCTAGCCAATTTTCCCAGCACCATTTATTAAATAGGGAATCCTTTCCCCATTTCTTGTTTTGGTCAGGTTTGTCAAAGATCAGATGACTGTAGATGTGTGGTATTATTTCTGAGGACTCTGTTCTGTTCCATTGGTCTATATCTTTGTTTTGGTACCAGTACCATGCTGTTTTGGTTACTGTAGCCTTGTAGTATAGTTTGAAGTCAGGTAGCGTGATGCCTCCGGCTTTGTTCTTTTGACTTAGGATCGTCTTGGCAATGCAGGATCTTTTTTGGTTCCATATGAACTTTGAAGCAGTTTTTTCCAATTCTGTGAAGAAAGTCATTGGTAGCTTGATGGGGATGGCATTGAATCTATAAATTACCTTGGGCAGTATGGCCATTTTCATGATATTGATTCTTCCTATCCATGAGCATGGTATGTTCTTCCATTTGTTTGTGTCCTCTTTTATTTCACTGAGCAGTGGTTTGTAGTTCTCCTTGAAGAGATCCTTTGCATCCCTTGTAAGTTGGATTCCTAGGTCTTTTATTCTCTTTGAAGCAATTGTGAATGGAAGTTCATTCCTGATTTGGCTCTCTGTTTGTCTGTTACTGGTGTATAAGAATGCTTGTGATTTTTGCACGTTAATTTTGTATCCTGAGACTTTGCTGAAGTTGCTTAAGGAGATTTTGGGCTGAGACGATGGGGTTTTCTAAATATACAATCATGTCATCTGCAAAGAGGGACAATTTGACTTCTTCTTTTCCTAACTGAATACCCTTGATTTCTTTCTCTTGCCTGATTGCCCTAGCCAGAACTTCCAACACTATGTTGACTAAGAGTGACGAGAGAGGGCATCCCTGTCTTGCCCAGTTGATGTTGATGCTGCTGGTCTGGTGCCCACACTTTGACAAATATTGCAGTAGACAGTGGGTTGGCAAAACTATAGCCTTTATTTTTGTAAATACAGCTTATTTGAACACAGCCCAAGTCATTTGTTTATGTATTGTTTATGTTTTCATGCTACAGTGGCAGTGCTGAGCATTTGTGACAGAGACTTTATGGTCCCCAGGCCTAAAATCTTTATTATCTGGTCCTTTATGGAAAAAAAAATGGATAACCCCTGCTCTAGACTATTTTGTTAAAAAAATAGGTGTTTTAACCCTCATTTTATAGATGAGAAAACTAAAGCTCAAATAATTTTCTTAAGGACTGGAGCTAGTAAGTGGCAGATCTGGGATTCCAAACCCCATGTGCTTTCTAAAACCTGCTTAAACAATTTTTATTGATGGTTTCCAGATTTATTACCGTAGCCCAGCCCTCTCCTCTGAGCCCAAACTTTCTTCAGTATTTAAATGCTTACTTGACGTCTGCACTTGAATATATACTTGCTGTTATAACTGGGAATTATATTTGAATCCTACTTTTTCACTCCCCAGTTTCAATCACTGAGGCAAGTCACATTGATTCTGCCTCCAAAACTCCTTTTTCTGGGGGAGGGGAGGGGTAGAAAGCAGATTCTTGCTCTGTGGCCCAGGCTGGAGTACAGTGGTGCAGTCGTAGCTCACTGCAGCCTTGACATCCTGGGCTCAAGTGATCCTCCCACCTCAACCTCCCAAGTAGCTGAGACTACAGGTTCTAGCCACCATGCCTGGCTAATGTTTTAAAAAATGTTTTTGTAGAGACGGGGTCTGGCTATGTTTCCCAGGCTGGTCTCAAACTCCTGGGCTCAAGCAGTCCTCTTGCTTCAGCCCCCTAAAGTACTGGGATTACAGGTGTGAGCCACAGCACCTGGCCACAATTCATTTTTCATATGTCCACAGCTCTCCATTACCACTGACACCACCCAGATCTCACTACCTTATCTTTTGCTGGGATTACCACACGCCCTCTCACCTCTTCTCCTTGTTCTCAGCTTGCTCTCCCATCAGTCCCTTCTTTCACGGAGCAGTAGGAGAGGTAAAGTACAAACCAGATCAGGTTTCCCTTGCATTCAGAATAATATGCAAATTCCTTATGTGATCGTGTGTGACTCTACCCCATTCGTCTCTGGGTGTCTTCTTGAAGACTGCTCTCCTGCATGCATTACATTCAGATATATAAGTCATCTGCCCCATCCTTAAACAAGCTCAACTCTGAAATCACTCCAGAGCCTTTGTATGTGTGACTGCCATTCTTTGCGAGCGTAGTTTTTTATCCTGGGCTTCAGTTCTCTGTTAAATTGCAAATGTCACTTCCTCAGATTGGCCTCCCTTAGGTGGGTATCCCACCTTTTCACTTCTGCCTCAGTTGTTTTTCTTTTGACACTTACTCATTTAAAATTAATTTTCTTTTTTACCCTTCTGGGAAGCATTGTCGCCGCCTCTGGAATGCAAGCTTCACACTGAGCGTGATCTTACCTGCACATGGTTGTGTGCCCAGAACCTAGTTCTGTAGTATGGGTTCATTCCAACGAATTGAAATGAGGTTGAGTAAGAACTGATCCCTGCCCTCAAGGAATTGAGTCCACAGGAGCAGATTCATGTCTGCTGGCAAAGATACATGTTTGTTTTCGTATGGTTGCCTTTAGTTTTCTTTATGTTTAACAAGTGGTGATTGTATTCTGTTTGCCCGGTATTTTTTGTTATGGCTATTTACACATTTAGAGCCCTCATACTGCTTATAATATTAAAAAGGATTATAAAGTAACTTATGTAATTTCTGAAAATATTTTGTTGTCTAATTTGAGAAGAGCTTTTTTTTTTCCCCTCCTGATCAAAACATAGGAAGTTTACTAAAGCTACCAACAGGAGAATGTGCGTCTCCTTGTCCTGTGTGAGTTGAGGATTTGGGGATTGGAAGATGATCAGCCTTAATGATTTTGCAAATATATCCTTGCAATAATTGGAGTAATTTTTAGTTTCAGTTCAGTTCAGTTATTTAGGCTTCCCAGTGGTAACATGTTCTCATTTGGAAGGCTATTTAGTAACACAGTGCTTGAGAATGGGTTCTGTAAGTTTTTACTCCCAAATCTGAAACTGACCATTTTCTTAGGCCCAAGAAGCTGGACTAGAGCCAAGAAATTGAAACTCTGGACCCCACTCTTTTCATGTAACATGAAAAATCCAGATCATGATTTCTTAGTTGTTCCTTTGTTCATTACCCTGTTTCTTTAAAAACCAATCAGGTTAATAGCTTTTCAAGGCCTGTCTTAACAAATCGGCAGGGCAGGCTAAGAGGTGTTTCAAATGCTTTTTGAAATCAAAAAGGGAAATGAATGAATGGAGAGGAGATCCATCTGGGTGAGGTCAGAGAAGAGCAAGAAAAAAACTGGCCAATGTCCACAGTGAACTCTTGACCAATTATAAGATACAGAGTTTGTATTCTGAATGTCTTTTTTTTTTTTTTTTTTGCTAAAACAGCATGTTCTTGTGACAGAATAATAATCACTGCTCTTGTATATGTTTTATTTAATACTTGGAATAAGAGGTTTTGGTAGGTCAATTATAGTTTTCATGGCCACTGAGGCATGCACCAAGCTATAGGTAAGATGGCAAGTAAGACTGTAGTATTCTTGTGGGTTGGGGTTCTACTTTATTTATTTATTTTATTATTATTATTTTTTGAGACGGAGTCTTGCTCCTCGCCCAGGCTGGAGTGCAGTGGTGCTATCTCAGCTCACTGCAAGCTCCGCCTCCTGGGTTCATGCCATTCTCCTGCCTCAGCCTCCCGAGTAGCTGGGACTATAGGCGCCCACTACCACGCCCGGCTGTTTTTTTGTATTTTTATAGAGACAGGGCTTCACCGTGTCAGCCAGGATGGTCTCGATCTCCTGACGTGGTGATCTGCCCGCCTCGGCCTCCCAAAGTGCTGGGATTACAGACGTGAGCCACCGTGCCCGGTGGGGTTCTACTTTAAAGAAAAAAACTACACAAGGAAAGATAACTTTATTTTTCTAGGAAAACCTAACAGGTGCCATAGTCATATGCCTTTGTAAATATAGGCTCCCTGCTTCCACCTCCTTCCTCAAAAGGGCCTTTTCTGCTCCTTCATAGTCTGTCTAGTATGAGCAGTACTCATTTCTACATTTCTTCAATGTTTGGTCCCTTACATGGTGTAGGCGAGTCTCATACAGTAATAAGTTCTAAGCAACTTTTCTTTTTACACCGTTGATGAAGCAGTATGTGGTTTACATATGCGTTTCTCTGTTTTGTCATTAGTTTTTATAATAATTGAAATGATTTTTGGAAACCTGCTTTCCATTATAATCTTGGCCCAAAAACATTGACATTGCTGATGATGCATTCAAAACAGCAAACATAGCTGCTTGTTAAGGCAAAAGGCAAATATGAAAATGGACAGTTTCATAACATGTTTGCCTATTTACAAAGGCTGTTTTCTTTTGCTCTTGGAGTGGAGGATAAACACATCATTTCTCTAAAGGGACAAGCTGTAATGTACATATTGAGTATGAGAGTTACTTGTTAGCATTGATTTGAGTCATAATATATTACCCCGTTTACTTAGGAACCAGTCAGGTTAATAGATTTTTTTGTGCATGTGATTGTACCAAGTAGTAGTTTCCCTGGAAATCTTGTTTGCTATGATTTTTCTTCTGAAAGCAGAATTTGTTATAGATATTGGCAGTGGGAACTGACATGTATATGTCCTATAATTGTTTTTTAGCTGCTTACATTTTTCAGATGATTTTTTTTTTAATTTTAATTTTTTTTCTTTTTCTTTTTTAGACAGAGTCTCACTCTGTCACCAGGCTGGAGTGCAGTGGCGTGATTTGGACTCGCTGCAACCTCCAACTCCCTGGTTTAAGTGATTCTCCTGCCTCATCCTCCCAAGAAGCTTGGATTACAGGCATGCGCCGCCACACCCAGCTAATTTTTGTATTTTTAGTAGAGATGGGGTTTCATCATGTTGGTCAGGCTGGTCTCGAACTGCTGACCTCATGATCTGCCCACCTTGGCCTCCCAAAGTGCTGGGATTACAGGCATGAGCCACTGTGCCTGGTCATCAGATGACTTATTTTTAAAAACCATGCTACTACCATGAAGGAGAATTACAACAAATGCTTTGCATATATTTAGATCTTCATAATTCAAGTGGAGACTTTGAACTGATTATTAGAAAACTGTTGATTTTAAAAAATTATTGTTCAATATCCTCAGTACCTGATAGTACATAGGGTTTTGTGTACATTTTCTGCTTTAGATTCTTGCTGTCAATGAACAAAATGTTTGTTTGTCTAATGCAGTTAGAGTAAATACAGGAAAATCCCATCCTTAACTCATGTTATTCTCTGTTTTGGACATGTTCACTGTGATCAGTCTTAAAAGAAGTGACTAACTTTTGCTGAGTTTTCATTTGCCGTTTGGAGGCTTTGCAAAGGAGAAAAGACCACTTATTATTGACTACACAAGTCTGACCCTGTGGAATAGGTGTTGATGAAAAGAGTCAAAGTCTATTAGGTATTTGAAGAGATTTATTCGGAGCCAAATAAGAGTGACCAATGGCCTGTGACACAGCTCTCAGAAGATCCTGAGAACATGTGCCCAAGATGGTGAGGCCGCAACTTGGTTTTAGGGAGACATGAAACATCAGTCAATACAGGTGAGATGTACATTGGTTCAGTCTGGAAAAACAGGACATGTTACTCTCAGTGTGACCATGGGGGCGTCCAGGTCACACTGAGAGTAAAAGATTTTCTGATTGGCAACTGGTTGAAAGAGTTATTTTCTAAAGACTTAGAATCAATGGAAAGGAATGTGTGGGTTAAGATAAGGGGTTGTGGAGACCAAGGTTGTATCATGCAGGTGAAGTCTCTAGGTAGGAGGCTTCAGAGGGAATAGATTGTAAATGTTTCTTTTCAGACTTAAAGAGTCTGTTCTATCAGTAATTCCAGAAGGGAGGAAGGTATAACGAGGTGTGCCTGCCCCCCACCCCCATCATGGCGTGAAGTGGTTTTCAGGTTAACTTTGGAATGCCCTTTGCTGAGACGAGGGGTCCATTCAGAAGGTTGTACAGGCTTAGAGTTCTGTTTTTGCTTTACACAGGGACCTCCAGCTTGAGAAGCCAGACTGGAACCAGGAAATTGAAGCTCCAGTCTCCACCCTTTTGTAATTAGTCACGTAACATGAAAAGTCATTTGATCTGGATTATGATTTTCTAGCTGTTCCTTTGTTCATTACCTCATTCATTTATTCACTCATTCATTCCCTCAACTGTTCCTTCATTTGTTCAGTTATGTTGTAAGCTGAATGCTTCCAGTGTGCCTGGTACTGTGTTGAATATTGATATAGAGTGGTGTATAAAGCAAATGCATTCACTGCTTCATGTATCTTAAAATTTGTGGAGGAGTGGGACAAAACTAAGTGAAAAACAGCATTAGGTGATAGCAGAGTTCCTGGACTCTGGAATCCGACTGCTGGGACTCCAAGCTCCACCACTTAGGGCCCTGCGCAAGTTCTGGCATCTCTCTCTACTTGTATGTCCTCATTTATAATGTGGGGATGTCAAAATGTGCAGATTTCATAAGGCTGTTGTGAGGAGTGAGTGAATTCATTTGTGTAAAGCACTCAGAACAGTACCATATGGTAAGTGCTATGTAGATGTTAGCAACATACCTACAAATTTTCAATTTCAAATTGTGATGAAGGCTATGAAGGAAAAGAAGGTAATGTTATGAGAAAAAAAAAGAGGAAACTTACTCTAGATTGGGTTTTGTAGTAGGTAGTTTCTTCAGTTCTCTTTTCCTAATAGAATCTTGTTTTTATTCAGTCATTTCTCCTTCTGTCTCTCAGCCAGTAGGCTACAGGAAAGATTTGCCCAGGAATCCAGGCTCAAGCCAGTTTGTAAGTTTGTCCCTGGACACACAGTGGTTCCAGGAAATGTGGCTCAGTTTGTGCCAATGCAAGATCAAGGGCATTTTCCAGGTGCCGAGACCAGCCTGGTTGTGGAGACCCTAACTCAGCGGCACTGGAGGAATTAAAGACACACACACAGAAATGTAGAGTATGGAGTGGGAAATCAGGGGGCTGACAGCCTTCAGAGCTGAGAGCCTCAAACAGAGTTTTACCCACATATTTATTGACAGCAAACCAGTGATAAGCGTTGTTTCTGTAGATCACAGATTAACTAAAATGGGAAACAAAGGGATGGGCTGAAACAAAGGGATGGGCTCTGGCTAGTTATCTGCAGCAGGAGCATGTCCTTAAGGCACAGATCACTCATGCTATTATTTGTGGTTTAGGAACGCCTTAAGCAGTTTTCCACCCTGGGTGGGCCAGGTGTTCCTTGCCCTCATTCCAGTCAACCCACAACCTTCAGCGTGGGAGTCATGGCCATCATGAACATGTCACAGTGCTGCAGAAATTTTGTTTATGGCCAGTTTTGGGGCCAGATTTGGGAGCCTGTTCCCAACAGCCAGGGGCTCTGAGAAAGTTTTCTAATTGGTTGTTGCATGTAGATTTAGAAACTGGAACTGTTATAGTTACTTTACTACCAGAGAGATGATGAAGTTAACATACTGAGGAGGGTATTGTTGGGACAACTGGGAAAAAACTGTACCTGAATTCTGACAGAAATAAACCTGATTACCACTACCTGTGGTACTTTTTCAGTTTACATGAGTTGAGTTGGTTTTTCTGTTACTTGTAGCCAAAAGAAAGAGAAGGGTCATAGAAGGCCACTTTTGGAGGTGAACAATTCAGGATGACTTGAGATGCACTAATTTTTTACTAATCAGTAGACTTGGGACCATGTATCAATATGAGGAAAGCTGGTTGGGGGAATGTGGGAGAAACAGGTTTTAGGGGTAAATCAAGAATTCTTATTTCTATAATAAGATGAGCTGGATGTTAACAGTGGTTTGCAAATTTTTTCATTTTCTGACCTAAGATACCTCAGATATATGACATCTTAATATCAGTAACTATGATTTCTAAAGAATTGGCAATCATTGTCACCAATATTGAGGTTGATGAAATAAAAATCTTACTGGGGGCAGGTGGAAAGGGTGATATATCAGTGTTTTTCAACTTGATTACACATAAGAACTTTGTGGGGAGTTAAAAAAATGTGTACATGTCTACTAGATTCTTGCATCCTTTTGTAGAGATGTGAAATCAGAATCTCCAACGTGGTCCCTGGTAATCTCTGTTTAAAAATAGGTCATTGGGATGGAGTCAGCTTAGCACTTCTGTGCAGCCTGAATTTGGAGAACCAGTGCGTTAGGGAACCCAAGGCCCCTTCCGATACAGGTTTTTTTTTTTTTTAATTACGACTCCAGGAATCAGTTCCACTTAAACTCAGGAAACACCAAGAGCCTTAGGATTTGCCACAGTACAGTCTTGTTAAAACACCATGAATAACATCATTACATTACTACTTCTTGACACCACCTCTGGTGAAATTGTTATGAGTTTTTTTTTTTTTTCTATAGTGTTAGTGAAAACTCGATCTCTGCAGGAATATTGGCAATACTGTGAGTGCGTTAACAGTTACCAAATGCTTGGGTGTTTGATTGATGATTGTTAGAGTATCTGTCACTTAAACAGCAGTTAAAATATCACATTACATATCAATAGTTTGGTAATTTCCTGGGAAGTCAGGTGGTAGATCAGCCTGTAATCATAAGGTTGTATTCTACAGTCATTGCAAGGACATTATTACCCATGCTTTGCTGAAACTAGGTAATACCAGTAGATGGAATCTGTTGTCAGATAGTAAGAAGAAATGAGTCTAGGACACATTGAAGCATAATTATGAGCAGTGTTATATGCAGTGGGGAGGTGGGATGATCTGCAATGGTGATGAGCCAAGTAGGGTACTGGCTCCAAGGCCGAGACAGAGCCCCCAAATAATGAGATGATCTACAGGAAGACATTACTCTAATTAATGTAATTAAGACTTTATTTATAGTCATTTGGGCTACATTGTTAGCCAACCAATTTGCCCAAGGTGGTAATGATTCGCTCAGCTTTGGAAGATGATGCTGTAGGCATTTGTGTAGGGATGGGGGGCAGGGGAGGGTACATTTTAGCTCTGCTTTGTCAAATCTTTTTTTTCTTTTTTCCCTTTACCCTGCACCCTCATAGGTTTATGAGTTCTGGAAGAACATTTAGTCCTGGAAAAAGGCAACATTTTAACTCTTCTACCTAGTAAGAGATAAGGTTCTGACTTGACTTCCCCAGAAAGCAAACAAGTTGTAAATATAACATTCTTCTCTTTGCTTATCTGTTTTTTGAGGTAATGTACAATTTGGTACTTACCCTAGGTATCATATTAAACTTTAGGTCTGTAGGTCTGGGGTGAGGCTTAGAACTGGACACCTTGGACACATTTGCATCTGTTCCTCTGGTTGATTTGCTGTCTCCATAATGGTACTGCCCTTCATATATATAGTTGATCTGCGAGTAACAAAAATAGTAATGGTGATGGCATAGGATTTTCATAGGGTAATTCTTGGTTATGGATTAGGCAGTGAGAGCCATGAGAATTTTGTAGTTGTCACAGTGTTTTAATCATCCTTGTCACCACCATTGTCATCACCTCCACTGTGGCCATTAGCAAATATTGGTTGAGGCTAATCAAGTGTAAGATTAGCAGGTTGGTAACTGGGAATAAGAGGTGTAAGTGATTTCAACATAACAGATAAACACTGGTGGTAGCCTAAGCTCATGTTAATCATGAGGTGAAGCTGTAGAGATAGTACACATTTGTTGGGGTACTCGATATTCTCTGACATGAGATCTGCAATTAGTTTCAAGGAATGTGGAAGTTTCAGGGCATTGTTGAAGAGTTTCAAGGAAAAAAATGACAAATAATTAACATTTAAGCCTTCTGCAGGTTTTCATTCTTTAACAAAATGTCTCAATCTGTCAGAGACTTAAAAGTCAGTCAGCATAGCTACCTGTATGTAGGAAATGAAGAACTCAATGATTAGGAAATTGTAATGATAGTGCTTTTTCTGTCATTCTTCCATTTCTATAAAGAATGTGGCATTTACAGGTTTAATCAAGTTAAACATTTCTTTCAATGGCTTCGTGGTGATTTCCATCTTCCTTAGAAATAATCATAGTACTTTGAAAGAGCATTTTGGTACAGCTGGAAAGTTTATAGTACCTAGTAATTTTTTGAGGCTTTAGTATTAAAGAAATTTATATGGAAATGGGATCTGGAGAGCATATGATAATTGAAATCCATGGATAGTCCTTTACTTGAAGTCCTTTCTCAATGAGTTGAGGAACAAATAAATACAGATGGTCTTTACATCTTTTTTCTCTTAAGCCCTTACTTGCATTTCTTTCATGCCATTATGTATTGTAGATTCTAAGATGTAAGAAAAAATAGCTTAAACAGTGGCTCAACTGAATTTGAGCTCTGATTGCTTTGCAGACATTCAGTGGCTCCCCAGTATACAGCAGAATAGTTAGATTCACTCTTTTGTAAGCGAGCGGCTTCAGTGATAATGATGGTATGGAAGATGATAATGAAAAACTACATTGGCTATTTATGGAAACACATTTTTATGTATGAATGGGTACAGCCTAATATTGTATACTTCTAGTGTCTGGTCTGTAAGATTATTGTCATTGAAGGAATAAATTTGGCTCAACCATTTACTTCATTCCTTATCTCTCTCCTTTTTTGTTGTTTTTTTGAAGCAGGATCTTGCTCTGTCACCCAGGCTGGAATGCAATGGCATGAAGTTGGTTCACTGCAGCCTTGACCTCCCAGGCTCAAGTGATCCTCCCACCTTAGTCACCCTAGTAGCTGGGACTATGGACACGTGCCACCATGCCTGGCCATTTTTTTTTAATTTTTATTTTTAGTGGAGATGAGGTCTCGCTATGTTGCCCAGGCCAGTGTTGAACTCTTGGGATCAAACTGTCCTTCTGCTTTGGCCTCCCAAAGTGCTGGGATTACAGGCATGAACCACTTCATTTGGCCCCTCTCTCTTCTTTCTTATAACCAGTCCAGTTACTCAGAGAATGCTCAAGCTCCATACCATGGGTTGGTAGTTCTGATCCTTCTCTTTCCCTGAACTTCATCTCTGCTTTCCAGCTCTCTGAACTTCTCACCATTCCTCGTGCCCACCTGGCCTTCCACATCTCTCTCTACACACATTGGTCTTTTTGTTGGGAATGCCCTCTTATTCACCTGGTTTCCTGATCTTTACAAACCCCATTCACAAGTCACTTCCTTTGCTATAGTCTTCTTGATATCAGTCCCCATCCTCCAGATGAAAGTTGCTCCTTCCTTTGTGCTTCCCTGTTTATGGCTTTATTGCAGCACTTGTGTTTTTATTGTTGATTTGCAAGCCTCTCTTCACTAGTTTGTAAACTCACTGAAAGTACAGATAGGGCCATTTTTGTGTCCTTAGCATCTAACACAATGACTAATATGTATTATTATTATTATTATTTTTTCGAGATAGAGTCTTGCTCTGTCACCGAGTCTGGAGTGCAGTGGCGCGATCTCAGCTCACTGCAAGCTCCGCTTCCCAGGTTCACCCCATTCTCCGGCCTCAGCTTCCCGAGTAGCTGGGACTACAGGCGCCCGTCACCACACCCGGCCAGTTTTTTTATATTTTTAGTAGAGACGGGGTTTCACCGTGTTAGCCAGTATGGTCTTGATCTCCTGACCTCGTGATCTGCCTGCCTCGGCCTCCCAGAGTGCTGGGATTACAGGCATGAGCCACCGCACCTTGCCAATATGTATTATTTATATGGTTTGTTGAAATAATTTTAACAAAATATATATGTTGTTTTCAAGCCTTTCCTTTCTGAATAGGACTGTGCTATGTGTCCAGGGTTATAAGAAGTATAAGGATTGACCTGGACACTAAAAGGTTCATATTGTGTTTGGAAGAAAAAGAACACACAGGAAAAATGTTAAATAATTAAACACAGTGAATGGTCCTACCACTGTTTTGGGAAAAAGAACACAGAGAACACAGAGAAAGCATATAGGTCCTTAATAGAGAGCTAGGTAAAAGAGGTTGTATTTTATATAGAAGAGGAGAGACATAGAGAAGTGGGATAGATCATATGCATGTATTTTGCAGGAGAAAAATCAAGACCATTGCAGTGCCAAAGTCCAGAAACTGACTAGATGGAATTAGGAGAATTAGTAAATTCCTTAAGTCTCCCTTGTCTGTAGAATATTGGTACCTGTCTCACAAAATTATGGAAAAGAAATAATTCGTGTAAAACATTTTGCACAATGACTGTAACAAAGAAAGTGCTCACAGGATAGCACTTTCTTACTGTCATTAGAATGACAATAAGAAACTATAGTTGTTATTAATAAGTAGTGGTGGCCAAGCATAAAAACACACTGAGGGAGCCATACAAACTGAAGCCACACAATCAATCAGAAACACAGTTAAAGAAGATAAAGGTTAGGTATTAGGCGAGGAATTAGTCAACAGGAAATTGAGAATGAACAGTATCAGGTCAGTGTTGAGGGGAAGGGAAAGGCAGGGAAGTTTGAAGAGTGGTTGAGAACAAAACACAAAGAACTAGTGAAAAGAACGACCTTGAAGCTAAGACATTGCTTGCCCTAGGCTGGTAAAAATCCGTGCTCTCCTTCCTGCCAGGACTGGAGCGGATCAGTGTGTGACCAGCCCAGGGCATGCTGGCGGAAGCAGGTGTGCCAACGCATGAGCTGGTAATTAGGTTAAGGGGGAGAATGGGGAATTGCAGTGGAGCCAGATTGTGACAAGAGAGAGGAGTGGAGGAGGTAAGGAGGGAGACTCTTGAGGCAAAAGAATGGCAGGAAGGATATGTGAAACAAGGTCCCAGTTTACATTTACCTAGTGCTTTCTCTTTCTAAGGCCTTAGGTCTGAAAGGGAAGGCCAATCAGAGACAGTATCAGTTTCATAGGCCCCTAGGAGGGCACAGAGCCACTGGCTTGACTTGCCTTTCTCACAATATTAGCTAACTCCTGTGTCTAGTAGTTCAGTTTTAGTAGACTTTCATTTTATTTTTTAAAAGCTTGAGATTTAAAAAAAAAACCATTAAAAAATTATACTTGTAGAAATGTTTAGGATTTTTGTCATGCAATATAGTTAAAAGGTTTTCTACCTAAGGGGTATACATTAAATAGAGTGGTCTTAGAGTACTGTTTTAACACTTGCTTGTTTATGATATGGATAGGACAGAGGGAAATACTGGGTAAAAGAGGGCGGTTCCCCATCAAAGGCCCCATCTTCAAGCCTGGAAACCCATGGCCTTAAATGGGAACAGGCATTCCTGTTTTTGTGCCCAAATGTTGCTTTTTCCAGGACCACTGTGACTTGCCACATCCCTACCCCGTACCCATATAAACCCCAAGCTCCATGAGTCACGAGTAGAGAAACAGAGGAGCAGAAGAGCAGCAGAGTGGCAGAGCTGTGCAGCAGAGAAGGAGAGAAGAAAAGGAGCATCTGAACGTTGAGAGTTCGGCTGGGGATGGTTGGAGAAGAGATTGGCCAGAGGACAGCCGAACTCCAGGGGAAGACCGTCTTCCCACTCCATCCTCTTTCCAGCTCCCCATCCATCCCGCTGAGGTACCACTCAATAAAATCCTAACATTCACCATCCTTCAAGTCCGAGTGACCTGATTCCTCCTGGATGCTGGACAAGGACCTGGGTACCAAGAGGAGAGGATGTAAAAGGCTGTCACCCCAAATCTCCACTGGGCTAATTTAACACTTAGCCATCCGTGAACGGCAACTACTAAAAGGGCATTAATTGTAACACCCCTAGATGCTACCATGGGGCCAGAGACCAAAAGCGCTCACCTGGCTCCTGCACCTGCCCATCTGCATGTTCTGCCTCCCATAAGGGGTTTGTGCGAGCAACAGGGCTGACCAAGCAAACAAGTCACACCCCTGTTGTAAGACCCATGTAAGGGTCAGGGAACTCTCTCGTTTTGTTTATAAAAATCACCTGAGGTGCTTGTTGGACAACAGAGATTTCTAAGCCTCACCACAGATGTATAGAAACTAAATCTCTAGAGCAAGCACCTAGAAATTCATGTTTACAAGCATCCTAGGTACTTCTTGTGATTAGGCAGTTTGGGATAAATATTGCTTGTGTGAAGTGAAAGACTTTTAAGTTCTTCTTGTAGGTCAAGGATTATAGTGCTTAATTTCTAGGTCATGGTTTGATTGTACTCTGGTTCCTACTTTGGGAGGTTATAAAGGAAAGTTTACTATATTCTCCCATTTCTACCAGTAATTTAACACCGGGGTTCTCAATTCCGGGTGATTTTATTCCTCAGTGGACATTTAGCAATATCTGGAGACATGGAGACACTTTTGGTTGTCAGGCTGGTCATGTGGGTACTATAGGCATCTAATGAGTGGAGAGGTCAGGGATAATGCTAAATATTCTGCAGTGCGTAGGACAGCCTCCCACGAAGAATGATCTGGGCAAAAGTATCAATAGAGGACCCTGGCCCTCAAGTCTGTCCATATTAATTAATATATAACCATTTAATTAGTTAATAAAGTCTTGATGTATAATATATATCCCATGTCACCGACATCCATATTAAGATGTAGAACATTTCCAGCGCTCAGTGCTTTCTTGTACCCTGTTCCAATTGACACCCATTCCCCCTTAGAAATCATTACCCTGATTTCTGTCATCATAGATGACTTTTGCTTGTGCCTGAACCTTAGATAAATAGAATCATACAGTATGCACTATTTTGTGTCTGACTTCTTTTACTCAACATTGTGTCTGGGAGGTATATTTGTGGTGTTGCATACAGCAGAAACTTGCCCTTTTTTATTGTTGTAGTATGTATATCACAATTTAGTTATCCATTTACTGCTGATGGGCTTTGTGTTGTTACAAAGTTGTGATTAATATGAATAAAGGTGTTATGGACATTTTTGTGTATCTCTTTTGGTAGACGTAGGCTATCATTTGTATTGCATATATGCCCAGGAGCTCTACATTCTTGTTAGTGTGTAATATTGTTAGTTTTTACATTTTAGCCTTTCTTGTGGGGAATGTATTTGTATCTCATGGAGGTTTGAATTTGCATTTTGCAGATGAGTAATGATGTGCTAAGCACCTTTTCATATGCATTGGCCATTTGGATGTTATCTTTTGTGAAGTGCTTGTTCGGGTCTTTTGCCCATTCAAAAAATTGTCTTGATTTGTAGAAGTTCTTTAAATATTCTGGATATGTGTCCTTTTTCAGATATATATATTGCAAATGTATTCTTCTAGTTTGTTGCTTGCCTTTTCATTCTCTTGAGAAACAGAAGCTCTTAATGAAATACAATTTATTAGTCTTCTATTATAGTTAGTGCTTTTGTATCCTTTCTAGGAAATCATTGCATATCCCAAACACCTGAGGTCTTTGGATGCTCAGGTTTCTGTTAGCTCAGCCCTTTGTAGTGAACCAGATTTATTTAAAGATATTATGGCTTTTTTGTTTGTTTTAGTCTAGTCCACATGGTTTATATTGGACACTAAGCCTATGTGAGAGCTGGGAGTGGTGCTTGCCTGTGATCCTAGCTACTGGGCTGAGGTGGGAGGATGGTTTGAGCTCAAGAGTGTGAGGCCAGCCTGGGCAACATAGTGGGACCCTGTCCCTAGGAAAAAAAAAAGCCTATATGAGTAGCAGATTAATATTTATATATGTATTACATATATGCATTAGAAGAGAAGTCCTTTTACTTGTTAAGTTGAGCTAGGCAGTTGGTTGGTTAATATTTTCGTTAAAGCAGGGTATCAGAAAGGATACATTTCCTAAACATTTTAAGCTAACTTTTTGCTAGGCTTTTGGGGTAGGTCCACATCAAGGCCGTTTCTTTCCATATGGGTGCATTAGTGACAGTGGAGACTCTTTGGTTTTTTGACTATATCATACCTTAAAAGTACCTTTAGTGTTAGTGAGAATGTAAAGACACTTGTGAATTGGTTAGAGTTCAAAGTCATCCTAAAGTTTTATAATTTTTCCTCATGTTATTTTATGATTGTTTTGTCTGCACTTGATTTGACAATTTCTCATTTTAGTGAATTATAAAAATGTATGTATTTTAAAAATTTTATTTATGTTCCCAGGCTGGACTTGAACCCCTAGGCTCAAGTGATCCTCCTGCCTCAGTCTCCCAGGCAGCTGGGACTACAGGCCTGTCCCACGGCACTTGGCTTGGTGAATTTTTTGTTTTGTGTCCTGTAAGACTTTTTTTTTAACTCCAAATTTATTAGCTTACATATATTTCATTACATAAATATAATTATAATGGTTGTATAGTAAGCACAAATAGGACTGGGGGGACACACAGAGTAGACTTATAAGCACAGGGTTCAACTCAGGACAGAGATGCCTAGGTGTACGGAGTGGGGACCCCTAGCTAACCATAGCCATTGGGCTGTGGGCACATGGAACATGCATGTTTTACAGAGGCAGTAGAGAGTGAGGGTTAATTCATCAACTTATTTAGAGGATGGTGGATGAAGGTTCTCCAGTTCTCATTGAGCTGTGTAGTTGGAAAGATAGGATGGGAGGGGGGGAAAATAGATATTTTGATCTTTCTGATCAGTTACATAGAATCTCTACCGTCTCTAACAGAAGAAAGAATCAAAAGCAGATGAAAGAGTAGTCATGTATTTAACTAGGGAAAGCATTTATATATTCATGTTTACATTTTTCCCAGAGAGTACTTCATTTTTAAATTTGAAACAGTAGCTTGAGATTAGAGAGGAATCTAACACCTATAAAAGGTTATATAGGAGTACATTTCCATTGTAGTTATATAAAGGACTTTACAGATCGTATTTTGAAAGAAAAAAATATACCTTTAGATCAGATCATTATTAGGTCCAGCCTGGGATCATAAACCCTGGGAAAAAGGACGGGGGATTTGTGTGTTCTTGTTAGGTCTTGCTTGTTAGTATCTCCAGACATCCTGTACTAACATGCCAAAATCCACCTCATAAATTCTGTTGGAAAGCGATCTGCTGCCAGTTTGAAGCTGCCTATTGCTTAATAATGTCTAGCAGTTTCTATATGTTTTCTGCAGAAACTGAATAAATATAGCAAGGTAGAATCTTTATTTAATTTTGGATCTGATAACATCTTTTACTTAAAAGTTGGAAGCAATTTTTGCATGCAGCTGTAATTTCATGTGAATCTTATTTTTAAATATTGTAGGATAAATCTTGTAAGAATTTAAAATGGAACATCTATGCTAACACTTATATTAATCTTTTTATCAAAGCTTGGAAAGAACCCTATTAAATAGGAGGAGTAGGTATTTTAAATAACATTTCAGAATGTTTGTCTACTTTCTTTTAATAAATCACAATAGAGGCCAGGCACCATGGATCACACCTATAATCCCAGAACTTTGGGAATATAAGGCAGAAAGATCACTAATATATTTTTATTTTTGTTTTCGTAGAGACGGGGTCTTGTTGTGTTACCCAGGCTGGTCTTGAACTCTTGGGCATGGTGGCACACCTGTAGTCCCAGGCTCCCAGGGGGCTGAGGTAGAAAGATTGTTTGAGCCTGGAAGGTGGAGGCTGCAGTGAGCCATGATCATGCCACTGCACTTCAGCCTAAGCAAGAGAGCAAGACTTTGTCTCAATAAATAAAGAAAGAAAGAAAGAAAGAAAGAAAGAAGATATTTACTACAGGATGGATTATTAGAAATAATTGTATTTTACATAACATTCCTTTTATTTTCATGTTTGCTTCATTTATTATTGGCAATGCCAGGTAACAGGACTCCCATATGATTTTTCTTGTTCAATATTATTAAATAAGAATTTTTTTTTTTTGAGACAGAGATGGCAGTGGCACTATCATGGTTCACTGCAACCTCTGCCTCCCGAGTTCAAGAGATTCTCCCACCTCAGCCTCCTGAGTAGCTGGGATTACAGGCACGCACCACCACGCCTGGCTAATTTTTGTAGTTTTAGTAGAGACGGGGTTTTGCCATGTTGGCCAGTCTGGTCTAGAACACCTGACCTCAAGTGATTCACCCGCCTTGGCCTCCCAAAGTGCTAGGATTACAGATGTGAGCCACCGCGCCCAGCCAAGAATCTTATTAAAATAGAAAATGTTTTCTCTACCTAGTGGAAGTATATATATATATAACTAATAATTAATATTTTTAAGGAGATTGAATAACTTGGTTAAATGTGTCTGAGTGGAACTAACTATTTGGCAGTATTTATGAAGAAGAAAACATGATTTGGTGAAAAATTCAGATTTAAGTTTTAATTGTATAATTTTATTATTGTATTAAAATAAAGGCTATGATATATGAAATATATTGCTTGTTTGAGGTCCTTTGGAAATTTGAAGCCAGAAACACCTTGTTAAACTAAACATATTAGTGAAACTCTGATGTGCTGCTCAGTGCTTGAGGAAACTTGAAAGCAAGAAAAATACTACGTAAAAATCTTATTTACTACTTATAAAGTAATATAATATAAATTTAATTAATTCAAGAATTATGTATTATGACTGATTTGTGCCAGAAACATTACAAATATGAAGAATACACCTCACAGAAGCTGACAGGAATTTTAGTGCATTTGAAAATGATTTTCTTGAAATTTTGCTTATTTTTGGCAGAAAAGACTAAAACCTACCATTGCCAACATTTTTATAAATGTAATTTTATGGGTTTATTAAACCTGTATTTATTGAGCCCCTACTTTACATCACAGTGACCGTAGTTGCCATTCATTTCTTTTAATTGTTTTCCTTGTTTTTCTTCGTTATGATGTAGTGTCAGAATTTCCGTTTTCCTCCAGAGGTGTACTTCATTTAGTGTAATAGCAACATTCTTGACACATGTATGTTTCAGATGTTACTGTTGCCTTTTCATTTGCTTTATACTTTCAAAAAAAGCCCTTTAGTGTTAAGTCTTTTGATAGCATCTTTGACATTTATTTAAGTTTTATCACACCCATAAGATACATGCAGCTATGTTATCTGGCTTTTTTTTCCAGGAAATTACAAGTAGAAAGGATGAAATTGGTAACTTTGACCTCTTTTTATAAGTGTATAACACTGTGATCAATACTCTAATTTTCCTCCTGGAGCACCGGTTTGTGACAATATGCAGAGAATATTGCTAACCAGGTAAGCCCACCAGACCCTAAGTACCTGGAGTTTTTATTGAGGCTTCCTTATATAGGCATGATTCCTTGAGTCATTAGACATATGGTTGAACTCAATCTTCAGCCCTTTCCACCACCCCAAAGGTCAGGCTGATATCACCTGGTGGCCCAAGCCCCACCTTTAATCACATGGTTGGTCTTTCTAGCTTGGCCATTTTCCATTCTCAGCCCTCTTATTAGCATATATGATCTAGGGCCCACTGTGAGCCCCCTCATTAGCATAAACTATCAAGTATAGTTTGGGGGCCCCATCATGAATTACAAAGATACTCCTATCAATAGGAAGAGTCCAAGGATTTAGAAGTTACCACTCAGGAGCTAGGACAAAGGCCAGCCAGAATCTTATCAAGCGTTCTTCTATTTCCCCCAAAAGTATAGCATGTCTTATTTTATTAGGTGCCTGCAAAATTGAACTATGTACCATTTCTTTACCATATTTGCATTGCAGTGCGCATGAAGAGCTCTTAATTCAGAACTTTTCTCTGCCACTAATTATGTGGTTTGGGTAAATCACTTAACTTGTTTGAGACTCACTTTTCTTGTCCATAAGATGGAGCAAATAGTACCTACTTATTAGAGCGAGAAAAAGTGCCTCACAGTGTCTGCACATAAAAGGTGCTCTATAAAATAATAACTATTATTATTATGTGCATCTTTTTCTTGTAATCAATTGCTGTATTTAAGAGTCAGTAGATAATTTTTTTCTGTTATTTATTAAACGTACATTCTAGGACTGTTTTCATTTAACTCGGCTATTTATAATATAGATATGTAATATTACATATTTTGTCCAATATATGACATACATATTAATATTTATAATACATATTTTGGGTGAGACTCCATCTCTACAAAAAATAAAAAATGTAACCAGGCATGGTGGTGCAAGCCTGTGGTTCTAGCTACTTGGGTGGCTGAGGTGGGAGGATCCCTGCAGCCCAGGAGTTTGAGGATGTTGTGAGCTATGATTGCACCACTGCATTCCAGCCTGGGTGACAGAACAAGTTCCTGTCTCAAAATAAAAAACTCCAAAAACTTTTGTGTGTATATTTATATGTGCTCTATATTATAATTTATATACATATATACAATGTGTTATATAAATATATTTGTAATGAATATAATATACATTTATAATATACATTAAATATATTCATACAATATGTATTTTATATATGTGTATATATATTAAAAGGAGAGTTTAACCAAAAACCTGATAATATAATTGTTTTGACACTTGGCTGTTTCCTGTGAAGCAAACCAAATAATTACTAGTGTTTAAATTATGGTACTTGAATTAATTTTATATTTTTTGATGACATCTGTAAATTAATTATTTAGTACAAGATGTAATTTTAAGTAAGTACATTTTTTGGACCATATTTTGACTAGTATTGTGTTATTTTTCTTTTGACTGATTTCATTACACCACTTACTTAAGTTTTGACTTTTTTTTTGGTTGCTTACATTTTTAAAGTACATATTCATGTTTATCCTTGCTTCCAAGTAAACTCACTGTTTATTATAGGTGCTTTATAATCAGTTTATAATGCTTGGGATTACTCAGTAAATGTTATTGTCTGCCTAGAAATTGGAAATTAGATTAGCTTTTTGCATCTCCTGTATAGTAAATAAAGATACTATCTTGGAGTTTAGGACCAAAAATAACCGTAATTAGTATATGAAAGCTCCATGTATCCAGAAACTGTGGATATATGACATGAACATATCTTGATAAAACTATGAGCGTATATATAAAACTGTGAGCATATCTTTGTAAAACTTGTCATATTGGTTGACAAAGCTAAATTAAGACACTAATTAAAAATGTGGGAATATAACTTAAAACCTTTATTAATGGTAGCAGTAAAAGCAATAATAATGAGAAAATTTTATAGAAAATTTATTTTTATTTCATAGTTTTCTAAGAACCTGCCAACTAATTTCGATGACTAAACATTAATCCACATTCCCTTGCATAACCATTCCACAGAAGCTTTTACAAATTGCTGTAAGTAATTTTCAACAAAGAAACTGGTGGAAGTTGAAATATACGGTATTAAATCATAAAAGGCTTCAATTCCTGATATATGAGTGATATGGAGGGGTGAAGTAATTTTCTGGATCACAGGAGAGAAGATAACAATTTTAGGTGTGGTGACATAGACATGTCATATGAGAGTCTTTTTTTCTCTTTTTAAAGTGTTTCCAGCTTTTGGTGTGGCCTGTTGTGATGAGGAAGCCTGAGGCGGCCATCAGGGGATAGCGTCTTGGGGGCCTAGGCCTCTTGCTCAATGTCTTCAGCCAGAGCAGATGGTTTTATTTGATTTATGTGCTGGTATTATCTGAAAGACATCTTTCGAAAAAAAATTCCCTGAGTTCCAGAACCAGGCTGGTTTGGAAACCACTGGCCTAACAGAATGTTTAAGTATTTTTGACATAAGCTGAGCAGCGGAAAATGATACTGGAACATAAGTAGTGGCAGGGGAGAGAGACAGTTCACATAGCAGGGGGAAGATTAATTTTCTCTCCACACACCACAGTGAAAAATGAGAAGAACGTAATACAGTTGTTTCATGCTGCCCATATGCTATTTGCTGGAATTATGCTGCACTTTAAAAAATTTAGGTAAAATTCTTATAGAGTGAACTATTTTAAATAAAGGAGACGATTCCATAGCTTTTAGAACTTTCGTAATGTTGTGCAAGCATCACATCTATTTAGTTCCAGAACATTTTCATCACTGTGTTGTACTTTTAAATTTATTTATGGGGTTTATTTGTGCTGTGCTTCTTTCTAAAAAAAGCTTGGGAGTGGCTTCTCGTTAAGGCTATTAATAAAATAGAAATGGAAGATCAGAACCAAGGAAAGGAGAAAGAAGCTAACATGAAATCAACATGTGTTAATGTAGTTTGTATTCAACATCAGGTTTGACGCTTAAGCTTTCCAGCAGCAGAGCATAAAGGTACATCTGATAAGTTATCCAAGAGCAGAGAATAATTCCAGCTCCTCAGTGGAAACAGGTTTTCTTGACACTGAATTCTAAATGCAATTTCTCAACTGGGACTTGATGTGACATTGAACGACTGCAGTTTCACAGTGTATACTGAAGAGTTTGTAATATGACTTTTTCTGTAATAACCTTCAATAAAACCAGATTTTAGAGACAGAAAAGCTATAAATATTTGACCTCTACTAGCTTCATCTCAAATTAGTCCGTATAATTTTTTTTTAACAAACAGGAAAAGTATGAGATTGTGAGGAAGCCCTTAAGAATGTCCCATCAGCAGGAATTGTGGTGGCCAAGGCAGCACCCTCAGCAGGACCTGAGGGGGTGGGACCAGGTTTTGCCAGGGATATGTTTTGAAGTTAAGGGTGGAATATTATAGATTGAAGGCTAAAATCTTTTTATATATTAGGCAATGAAGTGTAGGTGTTACAAAATAAAAGCCTCACTGTGCACAAAGATGTACAACTGCTGCACGTGGTTACAGGAGTTACTTTTAGTCAGTGGACTTGGTGGGTGACAAATGTAGATATAATTGGAGGATATTTATAGGGAGAAAGTATTTAGTAGATTTGGTAAATTTATATCAATGGTAGAAGTATGGAAGGATTAAGGTAGATTTTTATTTGTTCTATACTCCTACTTTCAAGTTGCTGTTCCTAAAGATTTTGGTAATTTGGAGTGCAACTAGCAGTTTATGTGAGTTCCAGTTTCATTACATACTTGTAAGCCCTAGGTGTAATCATTAACACTGTTTTTCTAATATAAATGCTGAAAAGGATTCTTATTGTTACTTATATTTTCATAGATGAGGATACTGAAGGCTGCGATGCTGTAGAAACATCAGATCATAAGCTGATGGACATGCACAGTGTGTGTGTATGTATATACAGGCCACTGACCGGTACTGTTTGTGTATGTATATATGTATATTATGTACACACACACACACACATATATATATATATAGTATATATATAAACAGTACTGGTCAGTGGCCTGTTCGGACCTGGGTGGCACAGCAGGAGGTGAGCAGCAGGTGAGGTAGCAAACTTTTATCTGTATGTACTGCCACTCCCTGTCTCTCACATTACTGCCTGAGCTCCACCTCCTGTCAGATCAGCAGCAGCATTAGATTCTCATAGGAGCAAGAACCCTATTGGGAACTGTGCGTGCGAGGGATCTAAGTTGCAGGCTCCTTATGAAAATCTAATGCTTGATGATCTGTCACTGTCTCCCATCACCCCTAGATAGGGCTGTCTAGTTGAAAAAAAACCAGCTCAGGGTTCCCACTGATTCTATATTATGGTGGGTTGTATTATTATTTCATTATATATTAAAATGCAATAATAATAATAGAAATAAAGTGCACTATAAATGTAATGCTCTTGGATCATCCCAAAACCAGTCCACAGAAAAACTATCTTCCATGACACCTCTTCCTGGTGCCAAAAAGGCTGGGGACTGCTGTTCTACAGTGACTACTTTAATCACTCTTGTATTCATGCTGTCTCCTACAGGGTCTTGATTGGAGTAAATGCTTAATAAAAGTTTATTGAATGAGTGAACAAATGAATGAGCTGGGACAGAGGTCTCTTTCTTTCAAGTTGGATGCAGTGTATACATTGCATTTATGTGAGAATTTGTTTCCCATGTTTTAAAAAACACTTTATGGGGAGGCCAAGGTGGGTGGATCACCTGAGGTCGGGAGTTTGACACCAACCTGACCAACATGGAGAAACCCTGTCTCTACTAAAAATACAAAAAATCAGCCAGACGTGGTGGTGCATGCCTGTAATCCCAGCTACTTGGGAGGCTGAGGTGGGATAATCGCTTGAACCCGTTAGGTGGAGGTTTCAGTGAGCCAAGATCGCGCCGTTGCACTCCAGCCTGGGTAACAAGCGTGAAACTCCGTCTCAAAACAACAACAACAACAACAACAAACACAACATCAACAAAAACCCACTTTATGCTCTATAGTGAACACATTAATTAAAATGAGTATTTTATATGGTGTTTGGTTAAAGAGATGAATGGCTAAAAAATCTAAGCTCTAAAGCATGTGAAATGAGTAGACTTATTGAAAAAGAAACTTACTGAAAAAGAAACAAAATATTTTGGTAATGAGAAAGTAAATTAATATATACAAATAGGCAGTTTTCTGTAATTGATCTAATATACTTCCCCAGGTCATGTTTAGTAAATAATAAACTTCAGCAACCGCTTCTTTTAAAAATGAATGAAAGAAGTCTTTGAAATTATAGCAGATTATGTGAAATTTTATAAAAGCTGTTCCAGTTATTGCCTCCTAAAATGTGACAGTGACACTCATAGCACAGGTTTTGAAATTCACATACACAAAGGGGAGAATCATGTATATGCATTCACATATTTGAATTTTATATATATATATAATTATATACATATCAGATTATAATTATATATCAATCACACTTACATTACCTAATATTAACACATATAATACTAACGTGTTGTATACAGTAATCCCCCTGTGTCCTCATGGATACACTCTAGGACCCCCAGTGGATGCCTAAACCTGCAATATTATTGAATATTATTGAACCATATGTGTGTGTGTATACATATATATACACACACTATATATGTATTGAACCATATATGTGTATACACACACACAATTATTTTTCCTATACATACATACCTATGATGAAGTTTATGTTAGGCACAGTAAGAGATTAACAATAACAACTAATGATAACATTGAACAATTGTAACAGTATACTGTAATAAAAGATAGGTGACTGTGGTCTCGCTCTCAAAATATCTTATTGTATGCAATATTTTTAGACCATGTTTGACTGCAGGTAACTGAAACCTGAAAGTGAAACTGCACATAAGTGTAGACTACTGTAACACAGTCTTTAAACTTAAAGTGCCCTCCCCGCCTCACACACACACACACACACACACACACAGGCACGCACATACACATACGGAGTTTTAATGTACATAGCTTTTTGTTTTTTTTTTTTGAGATGGAGTCTTGCTCTGTTGCCCAGGCTGCTGGAATGCAGTGGTGTGATCTTGACTCATTGCAGCCTCCGCTTCTTGGGTTCAAGCTATTCTCCTGCCTCAGCCTCCCGAGTAACTGGGATTACAGGCACACGCCACCACGCGTGGCTACTGTTTTGTATTTTTGGTAGAGACTGTTTCACCATGTTGGCCAGGCTGGTTTTGAACTCCTGACCTCAAGTGATCCATCTGTCTTGGCCTCCCAAAGTGCTGGGATTATAGGCATGAGCCATCATGCCCAGCCAAACGTACATAGTTTTAATGTGTATTTTTAACGTTCTGTAGTCCTTTAGGAGTAGATTGCCAGTGGTTCTGTGGTGTCCTATCATTTGATGATTCCAAATAAATGAACTCTGATACATTTTATATTGTTTTGTGTGGATACATAATATAAATTGAATGTTGCATTAGTTAGGGGTTATTGTAGGGAACTGATACCACTCTGGTTTTTTGAATCAGAAGAGATTTATTCCAAGCAATTACAAAATTGATGGAAGAGCTTGAAGAGTGGTAAAATTAGGGGCTGGCATTAGTTGCTAGCATTTGTTGTTTCACCACTGAAGTTGTGATGAAGAGTTCTGGAAGATTCTGTGTGGAAAGCGAAAGGGAATGAACTTCCATGTCTCAAGTGGAGAGGATTCCAGGTGGCAGAGCAGGGACCTTTTCAGATACGTTTGAAAAGGAAAGGCCAGTGCTAGCCAGGCCGACACCAGACCCAGGATTGTACCAGGCATGTGTGTGTGTATGTATTGTCTCGAACTCCCAACCTCAGGTGATCCGCCCATCTCGGCCTCCCAAAGTGCTGGGATTACAGGCGTGAGCCACCACGCCCAACTGTGTGTATGTGTTGTGTATGTGCACACATGTGTGTGTGCATGTATATCCTGGAGAAAGTTATTTAAGGTCTTTGTTCTTAAGGAAGTTTCTTTGGAGGTGGCAAGATTACAGGTAAGAAGCAATAGAAGTAGAAATTGAAATCCAGAAGGAACTTTAGAAATAGTCAACTCTCATTGCCTGTCTTCACAGATGAAATAACTATCATAGGAGTGTGATGATTTTTCTCGAGGTCACATAATAGAGGCCTGGGCTGAGAACAGTTCTGGACCTTACCAACTGGCCCTGACATTATAAAAGATCATTTATTTAGACAATAAGATCAATAGTATAGTGAGTTTCTGCAAAAATAGTCATAGTAACTTGATCTGATTATAAAAATACAAACACAACAAGGTTTGTTTCGGATTTAAGACTATGAAGTGTCCAGAGGTGTATAGATTGTTTACAGATTAAGTGCTACTAAATTGGGTGCTGTTTTTATCCTGCAATAAAGATGTGAGTCTGCAATTTACCTCTATTTCATTAATTCTTAAATGCACGTTTTGTTTCCACCTTTTAATATAGCCACAGTCTGAATGTGTCTTAGAATGTATGGCTCCCTGGATTTGGTAAAAAACAGTAATTGTTGGCTCATGCCTGTAATCCCAGCATTTTGGGAGGCCGAGGCAGCCGGATCACTTGAGGTCAGGAGTTCGAGACCAGCCTGGCCAAGATAATGAGGCCCCATTCCTACTAAGAATACAAAAATTAGCCAGATGTGGTGGTGTGCGCCTGTAATTCTAGCTACTCAGGAGGCTGAGGCAGGAGAATCACTTGAACCCAGGAGGCAGAGGTTGCAGTGAGCCGAGATCACGCCACTGCACTCCGGCCTGGGTGACAGAGCAAGACTCCATCTAAAAAAAAAAACAAACAAACAGTAGTTGTAGGAGAGTCTACTGAAGTGGTTCTCATAGGAACTGTAACTTAAAGTTATCTGAAATAACTTTTTAAAAACAAAAATGTCTAGGCTGTGACTCAGGCTTGTTGAATCGGCAATCATCAGATTATGAATGTGATAGTAAAGTGTTTCCCAGCAATATTTCACAACTTTTCATCTGCTTACTTTTTTTAGGGAGTAGTGTGAATGGTAAATTCTGTTTAGACTTGAAACATTTTCTGTCTTAAATCAATGTGTGTCACATGTTGGTAAATTGTAAGCTTTGCCAATACGAATTTTTTTCTTTCCTTTTATACCAGCAACAGATAACAAATTAGATGAAACTAATATTACCACTGTTACATTTTACTCCTGGTGAGATTGTTGGTTTTAGTGCCCTAGGAGCTTATTTTATAGAAGATTTTACAGTTTAGAAAGTATTTTGCATATACGATCTCAGTGGATTCTTAGAGTGGTTTCTGAGGAAAATACAACAACAGATAATGTTATATTTTTGGTGCAAATGAGAAAATAACGTGCTCAAGGTCTATAGCTAATTCATATTTGAGTATCTACAACAAGCCCAGTGTGTCATGTAGACAAGGAAATGTGCTATTCTAGATATTTTAAGACATTAATTGTTCAATAACCACTTGAGTATTTTTGAGAATAGTTCCATGTACTGTTCTGTGTGTTGTATGGAATAGAGTGATGTACAGTATATACACATAGATTATTTAAATTTCTGTTAATATGTAAAACAAAGAAATAGCAGTTACCTGAGTGATTATCTTCTCTGGTGTCTGCATGATATTATGAGAAAATTCCAGTTTCGGTGTAGTATGAGGAAAAAGCATGGGCTTTAGGGTTCATCTCATCCTGGGGCTAACACTTAACTCTTCGAGTGGTTAAGTGTCTGTGACCTTGGGCGAGTGACTTTTTTGGGGGGTGTTATTTGGAAAATTGAGATGAATGTGTCTATTCATATAGATTTTATGAGGGTGAATGAGGTAATGTGCATAAAATGTCTAGAAAACTGGCTGGCCCATAGTAAGCAATTAATAAATGATAGCCATTAATATCATTTTTTCCAATATTGAAATAAAAAGTAGAGAAATATAGACCCATGAGTCATGATAAATTTATATTACAAAATAAAATATTAACACACCACCAACACAGAAGTTGAAATACAGGTTTATGAACAAACATCCAGACTGTAGTGATAAATGATCAACCCCAGAGCCAGGGGTATTTTCTTTTATTTATTCGTTGTCCTTTGAGTTGTTTTGTAAGTCTTAAGGTAGATTACAGAAAAGCTGGAGAATGTACCATATTTGTTTTAAATCCAGGATTCCAGATTTCATCAGGGTGTGCAGTAACACAAAAAGACATGAAACATGAACAACAATGTCTTATTTATAATGTGAAATTATTAAACTTTTGATCAACTTGTTTTTTCCATTCCCTTGGACTCTATTATTATCTTATCTAGATTATGATCACAGCATTTAATTTTTTACTAAAGAGTTAGAGGCCAGGCAGCCCTTTGGGAGGCCAAAGAGGGGCGATTGCTCAAAGCCGGGAGTTTTGAGATCAGTCTGGAGAGCAAAACAAGACTCTACAAAAATACCTAAATGAACCGAGCATGGTGGTGAGTGCCTGTAGTCCCAGCTATTCAGGAGGCTGAGGTGGAAGGATCTCTTGAGCTCAGGAGTTCAAAGTTGTAGTGAGCTATGATGACACCACTGCACTCCCGCTTTGGCAACAGAACAAGACTTTATCTTAAAAAAGAAAAAAGAAGAATTGTATCATTTGCTTCCTACAGGTACATTTTTCTGCCTTTTCCTCCACAACTCAATATATGTTCTTTAGCTTTTGGGTATGTCCAATAACAGCAGTTACTTTGCCTTTGTCCTCTGTTACCCTAGCATTTACAGCTTTTTTTTTTTTTTTTTTTTCCCCAGATGCTTATATTTTTCTACTATCTGCTTATAAAATGCTTTAAGAAGACTGTGAAAGTTATCCTGTTGTCACATCTGTATCTTTTTCTGATTCCCAGTACTTGGATTTCAAAGTAGCTGGTAGTCCTAAGTGCTTGGCAAGGTAGATGGAAGACCACGGTAAACATTCATCTTGGCTTTTCCTGGTCTCCACAGTTGCGATAGCTGTGATTCTGAGTAGGGATGGCAGATATAGGACAGTGTTCCCAGGGGAATCTGTTGTCCCTTTAAGGTGAAGGAAAGCAATGTTGATGGGAAAAAGCCTCTCTGTTAGTTTGGATTGACATTCTTCCTTTTTCCCTCTTTGAGAATCATGGATGTAGAGAGAGGGAAGATGGAACACCTCCTCCAACTGCTGCGTCAGCTGTAGCTTCTGCTTTAGAAGGGTGCCTGGAAGGCAGTGTTTGATAGGTGTATTATTCTCTGCTAGGGAATCCCAGCCCCCCTGTATATTCCAGACATGTTATGATGAGAACTCATCCAACAGTTTCCCTGATCTTACCCACACTTGGCAGTGTGCTTTGATTTAGATATAATTAAATTTTTGCATTATTTAATGCTATATTGAGTACTTTCAGAGGATTATAACAAAAATATTCAAACACTTGAAATGAGATATCTGGTCAGTCTAGGTACTTTGTGTTTCTGATTCTTATTTTATGTTCCTTTAGAAACTCTGTGACAAATCTTGCCTTTTCATTCTTGATAGCTAACCTCTACAGGGAAAAAGGTAGTTACACAGTTATTTGTCAGTGATATGTCCTAGCCGCTATTGGCCCGTTCACTTTTGCATCTGGCTGCATCCAGCTGGGCACCTCTAAACTGAGGTAACTAATTACTTGCCTAAGCCCAGAGGAGCTACAATAAACTTCATAAAATAAACAGAGCAATGATGCATGTAGCAGTTTATCACCTCTGGTGCCTTTCTTCACGTTAAGTGGTGATTCTGTTTTTAGCATAGACTAGGCAGAGAGAAGAGGCACAGACAGGACATGGAGTTTGGACAGTTTCTGGTTTTTTTTGCTCTGTTACTCGGGGACCCTTCCCTTCCCTTCCCGTTCCTCTTCCCCTTCCTCTTCCCCTCCCCCCCATCCCCTCGACCTAGTGTCACTCTGTTGCCACACTGGAGTGCAGTGGCGCGATCTTGGCTCACTGCAACCTCTGCCTCCTGGGTTCAAGTGATTTTCCTGCCTCAGCCTCCCAAGTAGCTGGGATTACAGGTGCATACCACCACGCCCAGCTAATTTTTGTATTTTCAGTAGAGACGGAGTTTCACCATGTTGACCAAGATGGTCTCAATCTCTTGACCTAGTGATCTGCCCGCCTTGGCCTCCCAAAATGTTTTTTTTCCCTACCAAATCATTCACACTCAAATTTAAATTTAAATGTTAGTTTTAGATTATTTGATTCCAGAACCAAATTTAAGTGATTTTTAATTTGTTTTCTATTTTGGGATATTCATTGCATTGTTTTATTTCATTATTGTTGATTATTAGAATCTTAAAAATAATCATCTTAATAAATCTCACTAATGCTTATTGAGAACTGGTTATTTGCTAGATTCTCATCTGAACACTTAAAAAAATTTAGTTTTAAAATGATTCTGTGGTAAGTTTTGTTGTTAGCCCTATTTCACAGAAGAAGAAACTGAGGTTTTAAGAGGTTAACTGTAAAAGAGGATTTGCCAGAAACTAACTAAATACCACTCCCTCCTTTTTGAGACATAACATTTTTCTTTTGAGGTTACCCTATATTATTAAGGAAGTTAAAAAGAGTACATACATAGTATATATTATGGTGCTTATAAATTGCCCAAATGTTTTCTGAAACCATTATTTGAATAGCTCTGAAATGGAAGTTATGATTACTCATTGTTAATTAATTAAGTGCTTTAAGCTTAATTCTCTTCAGCACATGAATTGAGTATAAACATTGAGTGCAGCTACACCACACCATTGGATACAAAGAAGTGGTACAGAGTCTAATTTGTCTTCTTAGAGGGAAAACAGACATGTATACAATTAAGTTGTAATGTGGATCAGACTGTGATGGTTGCTGTAATTCGGAGTTGGGGAACTGTAATGGGAACAGAGAGAATGAAGTTACTGATTTTACTGGCAGGATTGGGGAAGGTTGAAGCATTGTCATTCTGTTTCTGAGTTAACTGATCCTGTTAGATCATGCAGTTTTAAATTGGTTCAAATTCTTATGACTCTTCAGTTTTCCAACTCTATAGGTACTATATGCAATCTATACATGTGGTGCATAGACATTCCTGGGCTATGGAAGATAAGAAATCCTATTTTTAGATTTTAAAAGTAATCTTTTTAGAGATATTAAAAATATAGTACTTTTAAGTTACTTATGGGGGGAAAGCTCTTTGAATTTTGTTTGGTAAAAATGCAATTTCCTTTTTAATTTTTCGAGATTGATTAGATGTTTGAAAAGGATACACATAATAATTGGGTTTCTTTTTTTTTGGTTCCTACTCTAGAAGATATGGTTTCCAGATGAGTCCCTTAAACTAGAAAACTGCTTACATTGTATACATTTTACAAGTTTTTTATAGAATTCTATAGTTTCATATATTTCAAAGGCACTAATCATGTCTTGTTCCCCCCACCCCCCTCCTTTTTTTTTTTTTTTTTTTTTTTTAAGACAGAGTCTCACTCTGTTGCCCAGGCTGGAGTGCAGTGGCGCGATCTCGGCTCACTGCAACCTCTGCCTCCTAGGTTAAAGCGATTCTCCTGCCTCAGCCTCCCAAGTGGCTGGGATTACAGGTGCCTGCCACCACGCCTGGCTAATTTTTTTGTATTTTTAGTAGAGACGATGTTTCACTGTGTTGGCCAGGCTGGTCTCAAACTACTGACCTCATGATCCGCCTGCCTCGGCCTCCCAAAGTGTTGGGATTACAGGCGTGAGTCACTGCACCTGGCCTGTCCTCTTTTTTAAAAAAATCACATAGCATTTAGCACAGCACCAGCCTGAAAGAAGGTAAATGTTCACTGAATGTTTGTAAATTAATATTAAAATATGGTGGTAGTCTGGTGCAGTGGCTCACATTTGTAATCCCAGTGGTTTGGGAGGCTGAGGCAGGAGAATCTCTTGAGGCCAGGAGTTTGAAACCAGCCTGGACAACATAGCGAGACCCTGTCTCTACAAAAAAAAAAAACAAACAAACTAGCTGGGTGTGGTGGTACATGCCTGTAGCCCTATCTACTTGGGGGGCTAACCTGGGGGGATCCCTTCAGCCTAGGAGTTCAAGGTTACACTGAGCCATGATCACACCACTGCATGCCAGCCTGGGCATCACAGTGAGACCCTATCTGTATAATTTTTTTTTTAATAGTAAGAATAAATATGGTGATATAAACACAGAGCCCTTAACAATTGGTTCCCTCTTCAATATGTATTCCTTCATGTTCAGTCTAGTCTTGATGTCCTTCACAACTCAGGTTTTTTTCCTTCTAAAATTTAACTGTGTCAATTACTTCACTGCTTAAAACTCTCCTCTGTTTTCTCTTTGCTTGAAGGATAAAGTCCAGTTTTGTGCCTGGCTTGCTGCCCACTTCATGATATAATCTGGTCTAGCTTAACCTCAGGCTTCTGCAGGGTTCTGCTCCCCCTTTGAAGAGTTAGCCATTTCATTTTATACAATCCACCCCTAGTCCAAACACCCTTTCTTCTCCTCCTTCTCCTTCTTCCTCTTCCTTCCTCCTTCCTCCTCCTCCTCCTTCTTCCTCTTTCTTCTTTCTTCTCCTCCTCCTCCAATTATAACACTTAACGCATTATTCTGTTTGTTGACTTCTATGTCTCTTTGGAATTACGTAAAGGTGGGATTTCTGCCTTCATGTATTTATAGTATTCGTCTTTTTAATGACCAGTGCCTGACACATAGTGTATCAAAAAATGCTTGTCCAATGATTGTGTTCTGTCCTCTAAGAGTCCTGCAAAATTATTATGCTCATTAAGTGTACAAGAATCTTTTCATAAAAGGTACTGTTTATACTCAGATGTTAATGAAACATTTCTTATATTTTAAGTTGTTTGGAATATTGCATGTATACCAGTTAATTTTCTTTTCTTTCTTTTTTTTTTTTTTTTTTT